>NC_056739.1:90535470-90835470 GCF_019279795.1 Protopterus annectens | reverse complement strand
GTGTGTGTGTGTGTGTGTGTGCGTGTGTGTGTGTGTGTGTGTGTGTGTGTGTGTGTATATATTTTTTTCACTGCAGGGCAAACAATTTAGCAGAATTAGCAATACTGAAAATGCATGCTCTCTGTAAACATTCACTGTTTTGTGCAGGAGGTTCTACTTCCTGGAAGGTAGTGTACAAGTTGGTCTAAAATTCCAGAAATGTTGGTCAACACCTCTAATGAACAATGACCTTTTCCTGCCTGCTTCAGAGTAGTTCCTTAATGAGAACAAGTAACTAGTGCTTACTTCCTGCCACAGAATCAGCCAGTCATTTCTCTGCACTACCTTACTGACTGAAACTTGAAATGTTTCCGCCTGCATCGCATATTTTTAATCAGCAGTGTCTCCTTCATTGTAACATAAATTATGGGTCCTGTAACTTGGCTGCTTTTCTGCTGTGCTAATAGAAATATTTTATGTCAATTTTTAGCTGTATGTGAAAGCACAGTAAGATGTTACTATATAAAACATGATTAATTAGTAGTACTGTATTTCAGTTTGCTTAGTAAGTTTCTTAACCATAACTTTTATGTGGTATCGCTTTGGCATTCAGCAGAAGTAGTCTGCTTTCTACACAAAACCATACATGATAAATAATACTGTTTAAAATCTGCTAAAAACTGGATTGCTGATGCCTTTTGTAAGCTTACTTAAATGGATCTTCACACATAGCTGCTATTTCAGACATAATAGCTAAAACCTTTTAGTGTAAAAATAAATATCAATCTACTGTCAGGTTGTGTCCCTCCTTTGTGGCATGTAGTCATGGATGAAAAGGTTACTCTGTTACTCTGATAATGACAGGCCATCAGACCTACCACAACAGAGTGCGTGCAACTCCTTCTGTTTATTACAGAGTCAAATGGGGACATGAAATAACTAGTCAGCTGGCACACGTGCCTCCATTATGGGTGCAGTGAAGCTTGTCTGCTACAGGACCACAGCACCTGCCAAATTCTGGCTGTACTGCTTGTGTGCAGAGTTGTACTGTGTTTCTCTCCAATGCTGGGGTCTTTTGACATAGAGAGGACCCCCGCACCATCTCAAACACTATAGCTAACAATGGGAGCTGTGTCTTCATCCTTCACTGACTATGGGCCTTGTCTCAGCAGCCCACCCCTCTGTATGTGACTGTCATGTGTTGACAGGAAGTGGAACAACTCCATACTACTAACACCTGTTGATTGTTTTGTGCCAGAGCCTGTATGGTGGTTGTGACATGCTTGTTCATTTGTGCATGCCGTTTGTAAACTTTTGTTAATTAACTACTCTGTTCTAGCCTTGGCAGGGTTGAATCATTGCTGTAACACACACATCTCTGGAATATGGAACATGCTGCATACAGAATCTGTGCTAAGTGTATTCCACGAGTTCAAATTCGGTGTTTTACTGAACTCCTGGTCTTTAGGGTCAGTGCCATGTGCCTCAGTTACTCTGTCTGCTCCACTTGGTTGGTCTGTATTCCATTTGCTGCTGAGCGTTTCTCTCACTGTCATACTGTGATTTTGTTTACATCCGTTTTAGTTTGCCGAATGTGCATTCTCTGTTCCTCGTGTTATTCTCTGCCTTATAACCACGACTCTCCGTCTTTTCTTCATTCCACTTCCATCTCTGGCTGCTGTCCTCATACAATTGCTGCTGCTTTGATCCTCTGACCATCTCCCAGTATTTTCACAACTGTTCTTCCCTCGGATAGGTAAGTCTTGAACTCATCCACACCCCCACACCCCCCACAGGGCATTGACAGTTTAATTAATTAAGAATTGGGGTTTGTGCACCAGACCTGAAGAAGAGCTCTCACACGTTATCATATCAATCATTCTGTTGTAGCATTTTTTTTTGTTTTCTGCTTTGCTTTTGCATTGGCGATAGCTTAAAGTTTAACTGCTGATGAGTTAAACTTTATTTGTGTTAGTGCTGTGAGGGGGTTTTAACTGTTTCCTCACATCTCAGTTATCTATGATGCACATGTGCTTTTTAATTGCTGCCCGAATAACTTTGCTGTGTGAAAGACAGTTGAGTCTTTTTAGTGCATTTGAAGTCTGTTGCACTGTCAGCATTGGAAATATATTTATTTGTTTGTTGATGAGGGGGTTAATTACTTATTCACTAGGTAAATGCAGTAGACACAAGTGCTTATTTTCAGAGGTAGCCTGGGAGCACTGTCTGATTGAAAGATTTTCTCAAAATTGTTCAGTAGGCAACTGGAGAGTGAGGGAATCAAACTCATGTCTACAAGATGAAGCAGATTAGCAGCTTATTTGTCATGTGTGCTAATGCCAGAGAATTATGAGCAAAATGTTCAGCTGAAGAATAATACATCACTGTTGTATGCATCTACAGAAAAATAAAAGGCATTCACTGACACATACGGGCAGTGCAAAATACAGCCTCGCTGTAATCGATAAACTATATCAATTTTTTGCCAGTAATATTTTCCATGCAGCAGTTTGCCACCACAATGTGCCTTTAAAAGCCTCATGTTCAACACTTGTACATGTTCATAAGGAAATTACATAAATTTATTGCATGTTCAGTCCTGGGTCCTCTCCTGTTTGGTATCTACTTCTCTGAAGTATAGGCTAACACAGAAAGTCTTTGGCTAACGAAGTTCGCAGATGACTGAAAACTAGGAGCCATAATCGAAACTCCTAATGAAGTGGACATCCTACAAAAGGGCCTCACTGAGACAGATACTTGGTGTCAAAGCCATGGCCTCAAGCTCAATGCCAAAAAGTGCATTGTCATCCCCTTTGGTAAAAACTCTGTACCCATGAACTACAACATAGGCGGTAGTGTACTTAACACCGAAAGTGTGATAAGAGACCTTGGGACACAGGTGGACAGTTTGATAATTACACTGCCACAGTAGTCAGGAAATCCTTCTACATGGCACACCTCATCACAAAAGGTTCAGAAAAAAGGAGGTAATTGTTCCCCTCTACTCATCACTCATTAGACCCATTATAGAGTACAACACCCCTTTTGGTATGTACCTCACAAGACATCTACAACAACTGGAAAGGCCGCAGAAATACCTCATGAAAAGGATTACCGGCCTCAAACAGATGCCCTACGCAGACCATCTCAAAAAACTCCAGCTTTACTCCGTCGCATATCGCCTACTCAGAGGTGATCTCTGCCTAACATACAAAGCTATGTCAAACCCAGAGCTGTTGGACATGCTCCACTTAAAGAAATCCCAATCCCTCCGAGCTACACGCTCTAGGGCCCTAAACCTTATCACCACAATAAACAGAACATGCCAGAGGGATAGATTCCTGTACCAGAGACTTCCCATACTCAGGAATAAACTACCTATCTATATCAAACAAAGCTCCTCATTAGCACTCTTCAAGAAAAATCTTGATGATTGGATGGGAAATTCACCTTGGGGATCACTTCTGTGGCTCTGCTCGACAGTGGCACAGGAAAATAATTTTCTTGGGTGGCAAAAGCCAGGGTACCTTTTTGGCCAGGCTTGTATAGGCCCTAGGGCCAGTAGCCTAGTACCTACCTATGAACCTATGTTACAAAAAAAACTGGACAGCTTTTGTGTCATAGTGGGCTGGTAAATGTGAACTGTTAAGCTCAATGACTACCTACTGAACATCTCTGGGAGATAAGACTAAGTACAGTAACTAGTCGGTCAGTGACCTATATTCTTGCCTTACACTGCAAGCATGACCACATCCTGTCAGTCCTAGCATTTCATAATGTTTGTTGCTTATATGGGCTTTGGTTGATCATTTCACTGTAGGAGTGTATGAAGCAGAAGGGAAGAATGCATGTGAATCACTGACAGTCGTCGGTGCTTATGGCTGGATTCCAGAGTGTGTGCTGATTATGTCACAGATGATGATTACTGTTAATTGTAGGCCACACTGCTCATTGGGTCTGTGTGTGTCTCAGTTGCACATGTTTATGTGCACACATGTATTCATCTATGCCCCCCCCCCCCCCCACCTGAAGCAGATTTGAATAAGGAACAGAAATGTGAAGTGAATGACCACCTCCCTCACTTGCCATAATGACACCATTTGCACTCAGGCCTTCTGCATTCTCTGCGAGTCCAAGTTCTGTTACTGACAACTTCCAGCCCACTTTGCAGGAGATTCAGTCCTATATCAGCACACAAACTTGTTCATCCGAGCCACTTACAGTTGTGCTACAGAAGTCTGCTGTCAGTTTTGCTGAGACTGGAATAAGCTGAGCAAATAGACTTGGAAAAACATAAGTTCACAGATGACACACTTCATCCCCCTCCTGCATTAGATGATGTTTGACAGACATTTTACTGAACCATAAGAGCAGCAGTATGTGTTTGTCACAGTTCTTTTTCCCTTTTTTACAGTTATTCAGATGAATCCCAGAATTTCCTGCAGAGTCAACACAGATGTTGAGAATTAACAAAGTAATCCTCCTCTGGCACTGTCCCACTCTGACTTGGCCTGACTGTATTCCATGGAGGAGGGTTGTGCATTGCATATTTATCACAGTAATGCTCATTCCCTTCCTGAATATAACTTTTAGGCCTGAATCAGTGTTTTTTCACCAAGCAATTTCACACCGATGCACGTCAACCTTTGTAGTTGCACTGGGGGGGGGGGGGGGGTACCTCTACAACACAGATGTACTCTACAACACAGATGTATCAACAGTGAAGCCATGTTAACTGCAGTTTAAGTCTCAGTCTGTTATTTGTTAGTACACAGCCTTTTAGACATCATGTCATTCATACAAATTGATGGAGACATTTTCTGCTCTGTGGTTTGCAGGGCATTCTAAACAGTCATATCAAAAACACAGGCTCAAAAGTTCACATTAACAGAAATGCAATTGGCATGTTTGCCAGCTGCTCAAATTGTACATGTACACCTAGATTGCTTTACTTCTGCAAGAAATGTACTGGGATTTACAGACAGGCAGTGAAGTGAAACCACTGGGGACACTACAAACACCATAAAATCATAAAATGTAGCGGAAAAGGAGCTACCCGTGACTCTTTCTTGGACCATTGGAGACTGCAGATTAACAGGTATTGAGACACCAGAGTATACATTTAATTCCATGAAGAGTGATGTCATGTGACAGAAATCAGTGACATTTCTTCACAGCACCAAAGTGGGGGGCAGCATTTTATAGAAGCGTTACCCTAGGCTATGGGCATTGCATATGCTTTATAAATAAGGTATATTTTTCTTTTTCTTTCTTTCTTTTTTCAGTAGATAATGTCAAGCATGTATGGATAAGGAAATGAAGAAATGAAATACCTGATTTCAGATTGTTATGCTGAGTGTTCCTTTCTGAAAATGAACAATATTAGTGGAGGAATCCTTTCAGCATGAATGTGAATGAAAGCTCTTGGTATGTCTGCTGATGGTGATGATGAAAAGTAGAGAGATGCGTAGTTTTTCTATGTTGATGATGATAAAGGAGGGATGGAGTTGTTCATCATATTGATCACTGCTGCAGTAGCCTTAGCTATACAGGGTTAGATCCTGCCTAGGATATAATGGCTGAGAGAGGCTGACCATCTGTCCTTTGACTACAGACTTTTTTTGATAGAAGGGATGACAGCTATCAAAGTGGAGATAAGTGTTCAAGAAAGTGTCCTACCTGTTAATAGTCTTTGAATAGCAATCCAAGTCCATATTTTCCCAATGAAATGTCAATGTAATTAATATTATCCCCACTGGTGCAACATGTGAACTTAAAAAGGATGTTGAATTCTGCCACTGGTCAAAAAAAAAGGTTCAAACTACCTACTATCAAGGAAGATGTGAACGTGTGTTACTACCACCAATACATAACATAACGATTTGGTGAATACCAGTACCCCACTTTTTTGTTGTTTTGTTTAGTAAAAACACCTACCAGTACACCACTATTGTTAAGTTGTACTGGGATACTGTGTTTGCTGATGAGATTAAAAAATGCCTTGGAACTTCTCCCATCATTGTTTGTTCAAAAGGGAAGAACATTAGCACTTTTTTAGAATCGGCTTCTGCGAAAATTTCTGTGACCCAGAGTCATCATCCTCTTTCGGCTGTTCCCCTTAAGAGTCGCCACAGTGGATCATCTGTTTCCATTTCTTCCTGTCCTCTGCATCTTGCTCTGTCACACCAACCACCTGCATGTCCTCTTTCACCACATTCATAAACCTTATCTTAGGCCTTCCTCTTTTCCTGTTACCTGGCAGCTTTATCCTTAGCATCTTTTTCCCAATATACTCTGCATCCCTCCTCAGCACGTGTCCAAACCAGCATAATCGTGCCTCTCTGGCTTTGTCTCCAAACCTTCCAACCTGGGCTGACCCTCTAATATACTTATTCTTAATCCTGTCCAACCTCGTCACACCTAGTGCAAATCTTAACATCTTTATCTCTGCCACATCCAGCTCTAACTCCTGCCTTTTTGTCATTGCCACTGTCTCCAACCCATATAGCATAGCTGGTCTCACTACCCTCTTGTAGACCTTCCCTTTCACTCTTACTGGTACTCGTCTGTCATAAATCACTCCTGACATTCTTCTCCACCCACTCCATCCTGCCTGTACTCTCTTCTTCACCTCTCTTCCACACTCACCATTACTCTGAACTGTTGATCCCAAGTACTTAAACTCATCCACCTTCGCCACCTCTACTCCTTGCATCCTCACCATTCCTCTATCCTCCCTCTCATTCACACACATATATTCTGTCTTAGTCCTGCTGACCTTCATTCCTCTTCTCTCTAGATCATATCTCTATCTCTCCTGGGTCTCCTCCACCTGTTCCCTACTCTCACTACAGATCACAATGTCATCTGCAAACATCATAGTCCACGGGGAATCCTGTCTGATCTCGTCTGTCAATCTGTCCATCACCATTGCAAATAAGAAAGGGCTCAGAGCTGATCTTTGATGTAACCCCACCTCCACCTTAAACGCATCTGTCACTCCCACCGCAGACCTCACCGCTGTCACACTACCCCATACATATCCTGTACCACTCTTACATACCTCCCTGACACTCCCAACGTCCTCATACAATACCACAACTCCTCTCTAGGCACCCTGTCATATGATTTCTCTAAGTCTACAAAAACACAATGCAACTCCTTCTAACCTTCTCTGTACTTCTCCATCAACACTCTCAGAGCAAACATCACATCTGTAGTGCTCTTTCCCGGCATGAAACCATACTGCTGATCACTAATCATCATGTCCCTTCTTAACCTAGCTTCCACTACTCTTTCCCATAACTTCATGCTGTGACTGATCAATTTAATCCCTCTGTAGTTACTACAGCTCTGCACATCATCCTTATTCTTAAAAATCTGTACCAAAACACTTTTTCTCCATTCTTCTGGCATCCTCTCACTTTCCAAGATTTCCTTGAACAGTCTGGTTAAAAACTCCACTGCCATTTCACCTAAACACCTCCATGCTTCCACAGGTACGTCATCTGGACCAACAGCCTTTCCATTCTTCATCCTCTTCATAGCTATCCTTACTTCCTCCTTCCTAATCCATTGTAGTTCATGATTCACTATCCCCACATCATCCAACCTTCTCTCCCTCTCATTCTCTTCATTCATCAACCCCTCAAAGTACTCTTTCCATCTCCTCAACACACTCTCCTCACTTGTATGTTTCCCTCATTATCCTTTATCACCTTTACCTGCTGCACATCTTTTCTAGCTCGGACCCTCTTTCTAGCCAATCGGTACAGGTCCTTTTCTCCCTCCTTAGTGTTCAACCTTTCATACAACTCTTCATATGACTTATCCTAAGCCTTCGCCACCTCTCTCTTTGCCATGCACCTCATCTCCTTATACTTCTGTCTACTTTCTTCATCTCTCTGACAATCCCACTTCTTTGCCAACCTCTTTCTCTGTATACTCTCCTGTACTTTCTCATTCCACCACCATGTCTCCTTGTTGCCCTTCCTCTGTCCAGATGTCATACTAAGCACCTTTCTAGCCATCTCCCTTATTAGCTCTGCTGTAGTTACCCAGCTATTTGGTAACTCTTCACTGCCACCCAGTGCCTGTCTTAACTCATCCCTGAACTCCACCTCACAATTACCCTTTTTCAACTTCCACCATTTGATCCTTGGTGCTGCCTTCACACTCCTTTTCCTCTTCTTGATCACCAACGTCATCCTACAAACCACCATCCTATGCTGCCTAACTACACTTTCCCCGGTCACCACTTTACAGTCTCCAATTTTCTTCAAACTGGCCCTCCTGTGACCCAGAGTAATATGCAGAAATGTGTATGTGTAGGTACATTGATGAAGGTCCTTATGAACTGGTCCATAATTCTGAGAGAACTATACTGTGCCCAGGGAAGTGCAACTGTAATAGCACCTATTGTATAGTTGGCTACTTGTGGTTTTTGTAACACATTCTATGTGGGGAAGACTACAAGAAAGTTGAAAGATAGAATATGGGAACATAATTATGATATATGAAAAAAAATACTAATGCCTTATATAGGCATACCACTGTCCTAATTTTAGGAAATTTTCATTTTTTTTTGTCATTGATAGTGTGATAGGGACACCTGTATGTGGGGGTACTGACACTTACTTGAGGTGAAGGAACTTAGTTGGCAAGGCTAAATGCCTCAGTTTCACTGGGTATAAATGATCCAGTCTCTATTTCAAGTGTTTTAAAGAGAAAAGCAGCTATTGTTTAATTTAATTTAATTTAATTATTTTGCAATAGGTTTTATTAAGTACATGCTCTAATCTGGTGAGTTGTTTGTTTGTTCATATTTCTCATTTTGTTTTGTGTATTAGTGGAGTGCAACAATTTCATATTCATTATTCACAAATTAATTAATTTTACTATCTAGCCTCCTATTGGTGGATAGCATATATATATATATGTATATATATATATATATATATATATATATATATATATATATATATATATATATTGCTGTTTTGTTTCACCAGAATTTCTCTAATGAAGTCTTATAAATTTTAAGATGAAGAGCTCAGTGTTCACAGAGTGTCTAGCTCCAGTTTTAGCTAATTGCAGGCTTCAGAGTGTCCACATTTTCCATATTTAGACAACTTGCTTATCTTTTTCAAAGTGCCAGCAATCTCTTTCCTGGGTGAGAGATCTCTTACACAAGCTGAAATTACAAGAGAACAGTCAAAAGTCTTTCATGACTCTCTCAAACAGGATTGTGTACCCGGGATGTCAACTAGACACCTCAGTTCAAAGAGCTTTTCTTCCACAGGAAAAAAAATAGATCCCTATTTAGATCTGTTTCTAAGGTTTTCCACTCAGACTTTGGTTACTGCTATGATTCTCCTAATACTCCTAGCAAGGCTTCACATGAGAAATATATAGCAGTATCTGAAAAATGTCTTTAGTACCAGCATTGGCATCCTTTATCTTTTCACATCCCAGTGGGGTTTGTCAGAAGAGAAGTCTTTTGGCGGCGACAACAGATGTCCTTAAGTCCAGTGCTCCCCTTCCCCATCCCTGCACCAAAGCCGTCAGTCACCACAGATGCTTCAGACTTTGCTTGGGGAGCAGTTTTAGTAGGGATAAAAATGTAGCGGTGAACACCAAGGTCAGATACAAGCACATAAATATTTAGGAGATTCTTACCTTAATCAAGGCACTGAACTCTTTGAACCATCACTGGCCCATGGGACCTCTTCAAAGCAGTTTCAGACAATACCACAGTCATGTGGTATGCCAACAAGCAAGGGGAAACCAGGTTGTACCCCTTTTGATGACTAGCAATGCAAGTTTGGGATATAGCTTCACAGTACAGTCTCACTCTGTAAGCATCTTACATTCTGTCAGAACAAAACTGCATGTCAGACAAACTGAGCAGAACCAGGTCAGACCCTCATGAATGGAAACTAGATCAGGGAATCTTCCAACATTTGATCCATTTGTGGAGAGTTCCTTGAGTAGACCTCTTTACCTCCTCTCTGAACAATCGACTGTCATGATTGTGTACCAGGACACTGTGAATGAAAGCTGTATGACAATGCCTTTCTTTTCTTTGGACAGGAATGTTCCTGTATGCTTTTCCACCCTTTCCTCTAATATCCAAGGTATTTCTGAAGATTCAAAAGGAATCCCCAAAATCATTGTGGTGACTCCCCTCTGGCATAGGCAACTGTGGATGTTCTTCGTGTTTCACTGTTGCAGTCATTACATTTGGGTAATCTGCTGGCAGGTTGCCCTCAGTCAGCCTGATTAACAAAGTCTTGGGTCCTGCGTCAGTTGCTGTCCCTTCTTCCATGACGTCAGGGGTATAAAACATGCAGCCGATGCCATTACATCAGTCTTTCTTGCCAGCGCGGTGCCCGAAGCAGAAGCAGTTCGCAAGTGCCAGTCAGCCGACTCCTGAAATTTTCGTTTTCGAGTTTCAGAACCAAAGTCTTCAACTAAAAGCTAAGTACCCCTTTGGGGAAACTTTTTCTTGCTCCTTACTGATGTCAGTAAAAGTTAATAATTGCATTACTTGTGGGAAGCAAATACCTCATAAGGATTTTCATTTGTACTGTATTCCTTGCCTAGGCCCTGACCACAATGTACCTTGCGTCGGTTTTGTGCTAAATTTAATCAACGCACGATTAAATGTCGATGTATTTTTGCTTCTCAATATTTTGGCTCAAGATTTAATTATCCAGAAATGTCATCGGTTAGCAATCCGACTACCGGAATACTTAAGAAACGCAAAGAAAAAGACAGAGACAGACCGTCAAGGTCCAAAACTGACGTCGATGCTTCTCCTAAGCCAGTCGCCAGTGCGCTGGTACTCAGTGAGGTGCTTTCGCAGCCCCTGATACCCGCTGCTTCTGATTTGCAGGCCTCTACTGAGACCCATTTGGAGTCTGGTATGCCATGAGATGCTTCAATTATGGAACCCGTGGACGTCTCTACCTTAGATGGGTCCAGAGCCGCTGTACAAGCACCGGCTTCTGAGGGTGATTTCAGGCCTGCAGATTTGTATATTACACCGACGCCATCTTCAAAAGTAAGGCCAAAATCTAAATCTATGTCTAAAAAAAACGATGCCTGGGCCATATGTGAAGGCCCCTATGCCTAAAAAACAAATGATCAAAATGGCTGAAGATTTAATTACTCTGATCAGGGGTAGCCAACCCCCTCCTTCTAAGAAGCCTAGGCAAGACATTGATTATGAATCTTCGGAACAGGATTTGTCTATTCCTACTTATGAGGACTCTGATGCAGAAGATTCCATTCCTTCTGCTTATCCCCCTGAGGATTTTTCTTTTGGGGAAACTTTACATACCTTAAGGGAACATTTCCACTGGGAAAGTCAGGATTTCTCTGAATCTAAAAGGAGACTTAAGGATTTTCTTCTTCTTCCTCAGCATAGGCCTTTGGCTATACCTCCTGTTCTAGACATTGTTGATGATGTTTTTTCAGAATCTAGTATGGCTCCTGATTCTCTGCCTCTGGCTCATTGTAAGCCAGACAGATACTATAGGGTTCCTGACTCCCACAAATTCCTTTTCAAAAATCCTATTGCTGATCCTGAAACCATTTCTCAGGGTCCCAAGGGCATTAAGGCCTCTACTGTAAAAATCCTACCCCTTCTGATAGAGATTCCAGGGCGCTGGATAGATGGGGTAAGAAGGTTTACACTTCTGCATCCTTGGCAATCAGGGCTTTAAACTGTCAATTTCATATGCTTAAATATCAACAGCATATCATGGGACTACTTAAACAGAAAGTGATGTTAATTTCTGACAGTGTGGAAAATAAAGATTTACAGGATTTATTACATTCAGCTGAACAAGTTGGAAAACATACTTTGCAATGTGGTTTTGATTCCTTGGAGGCCTCTTGCAAGGCTGCTGTAACTGGATCTGTGCTAAGAAGGCATGCTTGGCTCAAAGAGCAAACTCTGCCTGACCATGTTAAAGCAAAATTGTTGGATGCTCCTTTACAACAGGACCGTCTCTTTGGTAATAAGGCTGAAGAAGTGTTAAAAAAGATGGAAGATAAAGCTAAATCTATGCAAACTGTGAAAGATTTCTTACAAGTGCAACCTCCAAGATTTAGTAGGCACTGGCCTACTAAGAACTGGTCCTTTCCAGTACCTTCGAGAGCCACTCAAGTCAAATCCAGACATTCGAAAGGCTCCAGGTTTCAGTCACAAGGAACTTTTAGAACAAAACAATGGGGTGCCTCCACCTCCAAATCTGGAAACAATAAGGCACCTCCAACAGTCTCACTGACTTCCCTCTCCAGTCACCAAGCACTTACCTTTTAGCCGCCCCTTTAGGGGGAAAACTGGCACTTCATGCACGAAACTGGCAACTTATTACCCAGGACAAATGGGTTTTAAATATAGTGTCCCAGGGATACAAATTTCATTTCCACATGTTGCCAATCCCAAACGGATGGCCTGACCTGCCCTCAAATCAGTGGGCAGAGGCCCAGAAACAAATTCTCTCCCTCATGAACATGGGGGCTATTCAACCAGTACCAGAAGAGGAAAAGGGACAAGGTTTCTATTCACGACTTTTCCTGGTACCCAGAAAAGACAAATCATGGCATCCAATTCTGGACTTATCCACTCTAAACACATTTCTGGACATTCCAAAATTCAAGATGCTGACTCTTCAACAGTTACTACCTATGCTAGGCAAAGATGCCTGGTTGGTAACTCTAGACTTAAAAGAGGCTTACCTGCATATCCCAATCAGGGAATCTTGCAGAAGATGCCTCCGCTTCAAAGCAGGCTACTTGCATTACCAGTTCTCTGCACTGCCCTTTGGCTTATCTACTGCGACCAGTGTCTTCACAAAGTGCCTGGTTCCAGTAATTGCATTTTGCAGGCAAAGAAATGTTCAAATATATCCATACCTGGACGATTGTCTAATTCAGGCAGAAAACAAGGACATTCTTCTAAAGCATCGGCGTTTGTAAAAAAGGTTCTAACTTGTCTAGGGTACACCATAAACAAAAATAAATCACAACTGGTACCCTCTCAAATAATTACATTCCTGGGTGCAAGCTTGAATACAACTGCCCAGATGACTTACCTTACCCCAGAAAAGCAAATTCATTTGGTGACTTACTTCAAACAGGTGGCCAAAAAAACCCTGCTATCTGCAAGACAAATTCTGCAAGCCTTGGGGTTCATGGCCTCCTGCATTCTTCTAATTCTATATGCAAGACTGCATATGAGGAAACTTCAGTGGTACTTAAAAAGTTTATGGAGTCAACATTGTCACAGCCTGGAAACAATGATTCCTATCATACCTTGCCTGCACCTAGAGTTCCTATGGTGGGCAGAGGCCTGCCACCAAAATAAGGGACTGCCATTCACTCCACCCCCTGCCACCCAAACCCTAACTACAGATGCATCAGACTATGCTTGGGGGGGCTCATCTGGCAGGAAAATGCATTCAGGGCAAATGGAACCCAAATCAAATGCACCTTCATATCAATCAGAAAGAGATGCTAGCTGTACAGAATGCACTGACAGCCTTCCAGAACTACCTTCATCCAGGACAATTAATGATGAAGACAGACAACACCACAGTTATGTGGTACATAAACAAGCAGGAGGGTACACATTCATACCCCCTTTGCAGACTAGCCATGGCATTGTGGAACACTGCCTTGACCTACCAAATACAACTACAAGCTCAATTCCTGCCAGGAAAGCTAAATACTCTGGCAGACGAACTAAGCAGAAATCTTATGGACCACACGAATGGAAACTGGAACCACGAATTTTCAACATGTTGACACGCAAATGGGGGAGTCCAGACATAGATCTTTTTGCCTCACCCCAGAACTAGCAGTTGGACAAATTCTGCACAAGAATTCATCACAAAAAAGCATGGAAAGTGGATGCTCTCAAATTCAGCTGGAAAAACCTATCATTCTATGCCTTTCCCCCTCTGCCTCTGCTCTCCAAACTTCTTCTAAAAGTCAGACAGGACAAACCAAAAATGATTCTGATTGCTGCAGACTGGCCTCGCCAACACTGGTACCCACTCCTGCGCAATGTGTCACACCTTCCTCGGTGGCACCTGCCTCAGACACCTTACCTACTGTCTCAGCAGAACTACCAAATTCTGCACACTCAGCTCCAAACTTTGAATCTTGCGGCGTGGCTAATCATCTAATTTCACCCTTGGCATCCCTCAGCAAACCTGTGATGGATGTCATTTTGGAGGCTAGAAGGCCTAGTACTAGAAAATCTTATGCTGACAAATGGAAAAAATTCTGTGCCTGGAACCAGTCACAAGGAATAAGCACAGCAATGCCCAATATTCCTCAGATTCTGCAGTACTTAACTGAGATGCTTCACAAGGGTCTATCTTTTTCTTCCATAAAAATCCATGCCTCTGCCATTTCAGCTCATTACAACACAGAACCTCCCCTCTTCTTTCATCCTCTGCTAAAGCAGTATCTCAGAGGGGCCAAAAACTTAAGACCTCCCAGGAGAGCGTCAACCCCTGCATGGGACCTCAATTTTGTGTTGGAAAAACTCACTCTCCCTCCTTTTGAGCCAGCTGCTACTGCAGACCTAAAATGTATCTCCTGGAAAACAGCTTTCCTTTTAGCAGACACTTCAGCTAGAAGGATTTCTGAATTACAGGCTCTTATGTCAGTGGAGCCTTTCATTATTTTTCATGCGGACAGGGTGTCTCTCAGGACTAATCCATCTTTCATGCCTAAGGTGGTATCCAGTGTGGCTCTTAATCAGACTATTCATCTGCCAACGTTCTTTCCCAATCCACAGAACAAGGGTGAGCAGATTCTGCATTCACTGGATGTACACAGACAACTTAGATTTTACTTAAACAGGACAAAATCTCTAAGAAAATCTGAACAACTATTGGTGGCATTTGCTCCAGGTGCAGAGGGAAAGGCTATTTCAAAGCAGACTATTTCCAAATGGATAAGCCATTGTATTAATTTCTGCTATATGCACCATGGTAAGCCTATCCCCAAGGGGATCAGATCTCATTCCACCAGGGCTGCATCTACTTCTGCAGCCTTTCTCAGAGGGGTTCCTACCAGAGACATTCTAGAAGCTGCTACCTGGAGCTCAGTTCATACGTTCACCAAACATTACCATTTACCTCTCTTCTCTAAATCCAGAGCTGGCTTTGCCACTGCTGTTCTGCAGGGCCTTATAGCTGCTCCTAATGCTGTATAAATCCATCCTTCCAGCCATAGCTTTGGAAATCTACCCAAATGGAATGACTGCAACAGTGAAACACAAAGAACATAGTACAGCTGTGTACACTTACCATAAATGTAGATGTTCGAGTGTATTCACTGTTGCAGTCCTGGTTACCCACCCTCCAGCCCCCTGTTTTTCTCTTACTACACCTCTACTTTCTTTTACCATGCTTAAAAGCCTTTTTGGTGTATTTGCTTTTGTTTGGAGGTATATTTTTTTTGTTTGAAATTATATACATATTATATATATATATATATATATTTTTTTTTTTTTTTGCTCCCCATTTGGGGGGCACCTGCCATCTGGGGCAAGAAAAACTGATGTAATGGCGTCGGCTGCATGTTTTATACCCCTGACGATCTGATGTCATGGAAGAAGGGACAGCAACCGAAGCAGGACCCAAGACTTTGTTAATCAGGCCGACTGAGGACAACCTGCCAGCAGATTACCCAAATGTAATGACTGCAACAGTGAATACACTCGAACATCTACATTTATGGTAAGTGTACACAACTGTACTTTCTAATGACCAGGGGCAATTATCACAAGCTTCCTCATAGACTGGATCTACTCACACAAGAACAGGGGTGTTTGATCACTCCTACATCAGTCATCTTCAATTGACTGCCTGGATGATAGGGTCCTAATTCCTTTTAGGCACCTGCTTTCTAAGGATATACAGCAGGTACTAATGGAGGCAAGAAGTCCTGCTGCTAGAATATATATATTAGCAAATGGAAAAGGTTTTCTAGTTGGTGCCAACAACACAACCTGCACCCAGTCAGGGCTAGTTCTATGGTTTTACAGTTTTTGTGTGAGTTGCTATCATATAGCCTTTCTTATTCCTCTTGTCAAGATTAATTTATTAGCTGTTTCTGGATGTCTGCCCATAGATCCTTCTCTTTCAAGACAGTCTCATGTCAAAATGTTCCTGAAAGAGATTTTGCATGAGAGGCCTCCAAGTAAACTGGTGGCCCCTCCTTGAGATCTTATTTTTGTATCAGAGAAGCTAACACTTTCTGCATTTGAACCAGTTAATCTGTCTGACTTCAGGTTCTTAAGATGGAAAACAGTTTTACTGATTGCTCTGACCTGTGCAAGAAAGGTATCTGAGTTGCAAGCTCTTATGGTGAGTCAAGCCTACCACATTTTTATAGGGACAGGGTTTGTTTGAGAACTAGCCCATCTTTTATGCGTAATGTAGTATTCTAGTGAATTATCCATCTCCCCATTTACTTTACTGAATCTAAAAACGAGGGGGAAAATGATACTCCATACCATGGATGTCCACAGACAACTCAGGTACTATCTTGACAGAACAAAATTCCTCATGTGTTCATATCAGTTGTTTTTTTCTTTTAAAGGTAAGAAGAAGGGGCAACCTGTGTCAAAACAGACTTCTTCCAATGGTTATTACTCACCATGCAGAAAAAAAGCAAAGCACACTTTACAACGCAGAGCCTTTTAATCAAGTATAACAAAGCTTTCAGGCATCCAGTCCTTCCTCAGTGTTACTTTAATTTACGGAACAATCCTCCGTTTTTAAAAAAAGTAAAAATAGATCATGTGACACAGCATAACCTATCACATAAACACATCAATCATATTAAATATTGACAGTTAGATATACTATACCTATAGGATGTTCTCCATTAAAAAACCCTTTCTATCAAAAAATATATATACATATACATAACAGTAACAAATAAAATATATACATTTATATTTAAAAATATACATTATTTAATCATATTCTGTTTGAATTTTAATATTGGTTTTAATGTCACTTGTTTATTTAATCCTGGGTATATTTCTGCTTGCATGCCAACAATCCATTCATATTCCTTAATGTCTAACTTATTATTAATATCACCACATCTAATGTTAGGTCATAAGAATTCCATAACCTTAAAAACAAACTGATGGGAAGTACCTTGTTCCTGTATATGTCTAGCTAAAGAGTTGGTTTCTATGCCTCTACGTATATCTGATCTATGCTCTACTATCCTATCACGTAATCTTCTGACCGATTTTCCCACATAGAATCCTGAGCATAGAATACAGGTAGCCAGATATACAACAAATGAGGTATTACAAGTTGCAGTACAGTCAAATCTAAACCTTCTTCCACTAACAGGATGAACAAACTCATTTGAACAACATATACTTGAACAACATGAACAACTATGACATGGTACAGTTCCCTTAGTATTATACTTAATAGAAGTTTTTTTGTTCAAAGAAAAATCCTTATAACATAGACTTTGCTTCAAATTTTCACAATTTCTGTATGTAAATTGTAGTTTCTCAGGTAGCCATGTCTCATGGCCAGGTATAGCTGTTAATATATCCCAGTTCCCTCTAATAATCTTCTTGGCTGATTGACTTGCTCTGCTATAGGTTGTTATATACCTCAAAGGTGGGGCATCATTATCCTGTTGTTGTACAGCATTATTATTTATACGATGCGAAAAAAATGGTTTGGCCTTTCCATCCCTCAGTCTAATAACATCATCTTTAACGGTATTTAATTCATTAGAGTCATAACCTCTCTCAAGAAATTCACTAGTCATCTCTTCCATTTGTTTCATGCAATAATCTGGTCTGGTATTAAGTCTACTGGCCTGTAAGTACTGACTCTTAGTAATACCTCTAAAAGTATGTTTAGCATGCATGCTATATTTATGAAGGTATTTATTAGCATGCATATCTTTCTTGTACAAACAGGTATCAATCCCATCATCAGTTAAAAATATACATACATCTAAAAAGTGTATTTCATTTCCAGAAAAATTCATTTCAAATTTTAAAAAAAATCAGTGGTCTGATTTAAGTAAACAAAAAAGTCCTTCAGTTAATTTTGGTCACTTTCCCAAATTAAAAAAATGTCAACAAAACGCTTATAGAATAAAACTTTTGATGCGTATACATTATTCTCACCATATATACTAAACTCTTCCCATTTGCTTAATGTCAGGTTAGCATATGTATTTGCTACCGCAGTGCCCATTGCCACCCCTGATGTTTGATGATCTGTTTGTTGAATATAAATATATTATTTTCCAATCCTAAGTCTAAAAGTTCACAAATACGCCTTGCAGTATAATGCTTATTTTCAGTCAAAATTTCCCTTATTCGGTCTATACCGTAAGTATTAGGAATAATGGTAAAAAGTGATTTGATAGCTAAGGTTACAAATAGAAATTTTTTCACTGTATTCCTATCCCACCATTCAAATAACTTCATTAAAAAGTCACCAGTATCTTTAATAAACCTAGGTACAGAATTTTAAAAAGTTTTCAATGTATTCTGTAGATAGGCCGATATGGGTTCTGTTATCCATCCCCTCCCAGAAACAATAGGTCTCATTGGTGGTTTCTGGGAGGATTTATAGATTTTCGGCAAACCATATAGTATTGGAATAGTGGGGCAGGGCACTGTAAAAAAGTAAAAAATATCTATGTCTATATCATTCATTAACTGCAAATCATATATATATACACATATTTATTTTACTAATAGTTGTATTAACTTCATCACTTATTAGCCTAAATACATTTCCATCCGAGATTAAATCATTCATTGCAGTAATGTAATCACATAAATTCATTAGCACAATACAACCACCCTTGTCTGCTTCCTTTATCACAATGTTTTCATTTCTTTGCAAAGCCTTAAGAGCATTAAACTCATCATTACTTAAATTATATATTTTCTTAAAGGAATTTGCTTCATACATTTCACAAATCTGTTTTTCACATATGTTGTTAAAAGCAGTGATAACTGGATCCCTTAGGGGTATAAACATGTTACTCCTTTTACATATATCCTGCATGACTGCACCAGAATTCTTAAAAATACATTTTGAATTCATATTGTGGGTAAATACCTTCAAATCTGTGAGAGTATCCACAACATTGTCCACACCAGCTGGAACAAACTTTATGCCTCGTGACAACAAAGAAATTTCAGCATCTGTAAGCTCATAGTTAGATAAATTAACTATCATACAACCACTAGTAGTTTTAACATTACATGTGTCCATAAAACCATGATTTGCAGATCTGTTTTCACTTACTGATGCTGGCTCATTTTGCTCCATGTTACTGGTCCGTTTCTGGACCTGTAACGTCAAAAAGGGAACTCCTGCACGTTGAGCAAATGCACGGCTCAAACCAAGACAATTCAAGCAAAAACCAACAGAGCCAGCATACAGTGACCTGAAAA
The DNA here is from genome assembly GCF_019279795.1 of Protopterus annectens. NCBI lineage: Eukaryota > Metazoa > Chordata > Ceratodontiformes > Protopteridae > Protopterus > Protopterus annectens. Next base: position 90,815,996 of record NC_056739.1, on the reverse strand, counting down.
TACTTTATTGGTATAAAACCATAAAAAACAACAAAAGAAACAGACCGGTTTCGGCCAGATCAAATCATAGCCTTCATCAGTGTGAAAAACAAAACATCAATTGTTGCAGCTTAAATAACCCATCTACAATCCCATTGGTTGTGTCAAAAATATTCATTCAGACCAGGTGGAAATAATCCACCCAGTTTTACAATCCATTTTTTCTCTTTGGTATTTAAAATAGAGTGCCACCCTGTCTTGTTGGATCGGTTACCTTGTATAATGTCAATAATCATAAAAGTAAACTTGGCAGATTTGTGAATCAACTGATGTTTGTAGAGTGCGTTATTAGCCCTTTTGTTTTTAATATTGCTAATGTGCTCAGAAATTCTAATTCTAAATGGTCTAGAGGTTTGACCAACGTAGAATGAACCACACTGACATGTGGCCAGATAGACCACCCAGTCACTGCTACAGTTGGCAAAAAAATTAAGATCATAAACCAATGAACAATTTCTGCTGGAAAACTGTTTGGATTTGTTCACCTTATCACAGTTGGTACAGTGACCACATGGGAAACAGCCTGTCAATGGGTCACCTGTCAATGTTGTCTGCAAAAATTGTGAATGTCCATCCATGGTACCATGTTTATAGTGGTTAAAAAAAGAACCAAGGTTTTTCCCTTTCCGAAATGAAAACAAACATCTATCAGGTATTATGTTTGCTACTTCATGGTCACATTGCAAAATGTTCCAGTGCCTATGTACACTCTGTATTAATTGATCAGAATTTCTGGCATAAGTTGTAGTGAACCTAAGGTGTACAGAATTTGTTTTGGCATGTTCCTTGTAGTCCAATAAATTTTGCCTATCTAAGGAATTGACCAGATAACTGGCACTTGTAACATAACCCATGCCATAACCCCTAGATCTAAATCTGTCGGTAAGATCCTTCCGTTGTGTTTGAAATGAAGAATCATGAGAACAAATACGTTTTAGCCGAATAAATTGTGATTTGGGGATATTGCGTACAACATGTGGTGGATGGAAACTCGAGGCATGAAGAATGGTATTATACTCAGGATGTTTCCTAAATACTTCTGTACCTAATGTATGGTCGGGTAATCTAGTGATGGAAACATCTAAAAAAGTTATAATGTTCCTATCATAATGAACAGTAAATTGTAGACCCCAGATGTTATTGTTGAGATAAGGTATAAATTCATGTAAGCCATGTAAATCACCTTTCCATACCATCCAACAATCGTCCAAGTAACGTCTCCAAATGTCAATATATTCCAGAAAAGAATTGTTTTGGCAATCATAAATGATTTGTTGTTCCACAAAAGCCATAAATAAGTCTGCATAAATGGGTGCAAACGAAGTTCCCATAGCGGTGCCCTTCACTTGCCAATAGCAATTATTCTGATAAAAGAAGACGTTACTTGTGAGGACAAATTTGGCTAATTCAACCAGAAAACAGTTGAGGGTATGTTGGTATAAACCCGCCTTATCCAACCAATAGGACAGAGCTTCCAAACCAGCTTGATGTGGAATGTTGGTATATAAAGAACTAACATCAAGGGTACACATCAACCAATCTTGCTCCAACTGACTATCTGAGATTATTTGTAGAAAGTTGGTAGTATCATGTAGTCTGGACCGTATCAAACCAAGTAAAGGCTTGAGGTGTTTGGTGAGAAATAATGACAAAGGTTCCGTAATATACCCTTTACCTGAAACAATAGGTCTGCCTGGGGGATTGATGGGGTCCTTATGAACTTTGGGTAGAAAATAAATATATTGCGTTGTTGGATCATGAACCATAAGTTGTTGTACAGTATCACTAGTAATGATAGATTCATCCCTAGCCCAAAGTAAAAACTCCTCAATTTGTTTTTGGAACCTGAAAGTTGGATTGATAGCTATAGGAGAATAATATCTCTGATCCGACAATTGCCTAATGGCTTCTTTGTCATAGTTACACCAGTTTAAGATAACAACAGCCCCACCTTTATCAGCAGAAATAATAACAATATTTTTGTTATTCTGTAGTTCAAGAATAGCTTCCCTTTCAACCAAGGGAATGTTGTTGGATTTGAACCGTATATCAGATCTAGAAAAATGAAGATCTTTGAGAATCATATTTTGAAACTGATGTACCAATGGATGCATAGGTGGATTAAATAAAGACTTATGATATATAAATCTATCACTACTATAGTTATCAGTATCACCAAAAAACAATTTAAGATTTAGATTTCTACAAAATGATACCACATCCTGAGCCAATATGTCCTCAGAAATCATGAAGCCAGGTACAAAAGAAAGTCCTTTATTCAAAACCAACAATTGAATGGGTGATAAAACAACATCCGACAGATTTAGAACATTGTTGTTAACATTAGCATTTATTTCTGCATGACCATTTTCAACAGACCTTGTATATTGGTTATGCTTCCTGTGTTTTCTACCCCCCCCGATGGTATCTGGGCCTAATGGGATAGGACCCGGTATCCTTTTGAGGGACGGTGATCCTGATACTGACTGTAGTTCATTATCAGTGCATGATGAAATATCCTCAGTTGAAGAGCCAGATGCTAGGCTCGATTTTTTTGAGGATGGAACGAGGTCTTTTTCTTTTGGGAGTTCTAGTGGAATTGGGTGTAAATCTGACCTGTTTGGTGTAACTTGCAAAGGGGTTGGCATTCTTGTAGTCACCCTGATCCCTCTGAAATTTTTTGAGTTTCCTGGTGCGTAGTTGATTCTCTAAAATATTGAGGTCTGTCGCTGCCTTATTGAGTTGTTTGTTGAAAAAGGTTTCACCCTCAAAGGGTTTCACATCACCAACCAGCTTGTTGACTGTGTCTATTTCCAAATCAATGATTCTGTCATAAAATTTGGATAAAGCATCCACAAAAGACATAGTTGTTTGTTGTTGTATTGAAGACCACTGTTCAGTAAGTTCCTGGTCAGCAGCCCCCACATGGGGTTGAATACGTAGTCTCAAACCTCTGGGGGTGATCCCCTTAGCCATATAGGCCTTAAACAGCTTGGAATGCCAAATATTTGATCTACGTGATCTAAGATGTGTATGTAATTGTTCAAATGCTAGTGCACAAATCGATTCTGAATCAGATTGATCCATGGTAGTGGAATTTTCTTGTGAAAGGGGACCCAAGCCAAAAGCTCTAAGGTCTTCCCTGTCTGCAGATAATCCTGTCACCAAACTAGAAAGATCCATGGTCCACAATATCCGCTGACAATAATAGTACAAAACTACGTCAGCTGTTGGATAAAAGTATTGAAGGGACAATAACAGCCCAATAGAAAAAGAAAAAAAAATCTGTAAAAGTTATAAACTAAGTTAAGGCTATGCCCCTAATATACATAAAATGATTCGTGCATTAGCAAGTGTAAATAGATATGGCCAAGGCCAATATGGCAAATCATAGTGCTGAGACAGGAAAATGACTGAACAATAGGTCAGTACAACAGCTGTTGTTATTCAAAGTCGACTAAGGAAGGAGACACCAGCCAGCAGACCAGATTAGTAATGTGAAATGTGAAAACCAATCACCTCTGGTCAGTATAAACCACACTAACTGATCTATAAATCCTACATCAAAAAAGATTCAAACATACAGAGGGTTAGATAGGGAAAACCCAAAAAATATATATATATTTTGGATATCCAAATGACCCTTAAGAAGCCAGACCCAATCTGACCCTGTGTAAAACATACTTATGGACCCTTAAGGTGTAATTCGACTGTGAGGAAGTTGGCCCACCAATTCCTAAAAACAATTTAAATCAAAAAAGTCCCTAACTGGGTTGATTGGTATTGAATTACTAAAAGATATATCCTAACAAAAACTGGATACAGATCAAAATTGAAATGTAAAATATCAAACAAATAGCCACAGTTCCAATGTTCATAAACACATAGAGCATGTCAACTATAAGCAGATTTACATAAAATAATCATGAATTAGTTCCACAATATAATGAAATATGTAAAAAAACAAATCCCAAAAGGTGATGTAAACACTTCGTCCTTGAAATGCGAACTTGGATGGATGAAACCGTATCAGTAATCACTGACACATGTAGAAAACATAAGTTCCTTCATATAAACCAATGGTCAAAAGAATGAAGTTCCAGTCCCATCACATAAATCGCTCGGACCCAAAAAATGAAATCTGTAGCGTTGCAACAACCGAGAGTATTAAAACACTTTGGAAGATCACAACCTAACAGATGTTCCAATCATAACAATGTTCGCCAAATGACCATAACCTCCAAATAGGCACATGAAAAAGCCAAGGGCAATAATGAAGAAAAAATATGTACATGTATAAATGACCGTTTGAAAAAATGTAAGTCGCATAACCACATTCATCTAAAAAATGAATTCTTGATAAATATGTCCATTATATATAATGGTGAAAACCCGTCCAAGTCCTAATATGATCCCAGCTTCTTAGCGATAAAAAAAGATAGAGTAAACAGTACCTGTGTTCACAAAATACTATTGTGAACAAAATCCAACAACCCTTGGATGTGGCAAAACTTATTGAAAATAACCTTGCACAGCGTCGACCCCTCGTAGCTGTTGGAAAAACTCGAAACCAAAGGTAGAAAGGATCAACGTATCAGCCGAAAGATGCTGGCATCTCCTGCCTTGCTTCGACAAAAATCTACGCCAAAAGAAAGCCGATGAGGATCGTGGTATGACGCCAGCAGTTGGTTTTTCACATAGTTCAATAAATAAACCAAAATGGAACACTCCAAACCAATAATCCTGGATAAGTAAAGTAAATTTAGACAAAACCAATATATTGGTAAAAAATAAAGTCCAAAAGGACCAAAATGTAGATGAGTTGAAGACCGCAGAAAACTGACAGTCAGTAACAGGATCACAGGCCCCCAGCAGGAAGAAAAAGGAAACGTAACATCAAAAAGGGAACTCCTGCACGTTGAGCAAATGCACGGCTCAAACCAAGACAATTCAAGCAAAAACCAACAGAGCCAGCATACAGTGACCTGAAAATACTTTATTGGTATAAAACCATAAAAAACAACAAAAGAAACAGACCGGTTTCGGCCAGATCAAATCATAGCCTTCATCAGTGTGAAAAACAAAACATCAATTGTTGCAGCTTAAATAAGCCCATCTACAATCCCATTGGTTGTGTCAAAAATATTCATTCAGACCAGGTGGAAATAATCCACCCAGTTTTACAATCCATTTTTTCTCTTTGGTATTTAAAATAGAGTGCCACCCTGTCTTGTTGGATCGGTTACCTTGTATAATGTCAATAATCATAAAAGTAAACTTGGCAGATTTGTGAATCAACTGATGTTTGTAGAGTGCGTTATTAGCCCTTTTGTTTTTAATAATGCTAATGTGCTCATAAATTCTAATTCTAAATGGTCTAGAGGTTTGACCAACGTAGAATGAACCACACTGACATGTGGCCAGATAGACCACCCAGTCACTGCTACAGTTGACAAAAAAATTAAGATCATAAACTAATGAACGATTTCTGCTGGAAAACTGTTTGGATTTGTTCACCTTATCACAGTTGGTACAGTGACCACAGGGAAACAGCCTATCAATGGGTCACCCGTTTCTGGACCTCCCACGTGATTGTGAGCGTTTCCTTATTAAGTCCTCCTTTTGTATCATAAGTTGTTCTGGCAGGTTCACTGATATGCGGTAGTTTTTGTCTAAAAAAGAAGAAGCTAGGCCAGCTTAAGACTGTTTATTCGTAGCATTACTAACTTCAAAAATAATGTCCGCATCCATTCTATATCTTCCCTTTGATGAACTTCTCTGAGAATGGTCTGCTGTAGGTGACGTAACTAAGATACCTTGCCTATCTTGTGATTGGATAGGAGCAGTCTCAGACTCCAATGATGTTACAGGAGTCACAGTTGCTTTCTACTGATTGGATAAGGGCTGAAATGCATCCAATTCGTACATAGAGCCCTTTTTTGATTGCTCTGCAGTAGTATGAATTTGAACTGCAGCTCATTTCGGCCATGAAAAACTATGGCTATTAGTAAAGTCACCTATATCACGTTGTAGTTTTTTCTTTTAAGTTGCTTCCAGTTGCTTGTCCAAATTACACATATGTGTCAGCATACCATCATAGAGCTAGATATAATCATTAAATGAGGTAGAAATTTGTTTTTCTAACGCTTCTATTTCAGAGCATAACTCATCCTCTATATTAGTGAAGAAATCATTCATTAGAGTCATATAATTCAGTCCCAATTTTATATTTAGTTCTTGCCATTTTTTGAGGAGCTCTGGATAGGTATTCCCATAAGAGGGCATATTCAATACACGTAAGCCCCGTGGAACTATACCCAAATCAATATAGGCAAGAAAACTAAAACGCTGCCATTGTAGTTTTTAAAAAGTTTTTACCTTATGCTCCAGGATCTGAATTTGGAGAGAAAATTCATCCCTCTGAGTCACTACCAAAGTAGTACTCACTCCTGCATTCAACAGAACTTCAGGTCGATTCAATAGTGGATTTTTTCGTAACAAAATTGAATGCAGGGACCTACCCATGGAGGCTGTTTGTGTTATAGTAGGCTGTGTCATTTTCAATTCGTAAATAGTCAGTCCAAATAGTTCAGAACCTACCTGCTCACCAGAGACAAGTAAAATTCAAAACAAAAAAGATGGGCAAGATAGTGAAGTGAAGTAATGCAAAATATCCCAACAAGAAAAAGTGTCATTAAAACCAATATTAAAATTCAAACAGAATATGATTAAATAATGTATATTTTTAAATATAAATGTATATATTTTATTTGTTACTGTTGTATATATGTATATATATTTTTTGATAGAAAAGGTTTTCTAATGCAGGACATCCTATATGTATAGTGGATCCATGTCAGATCCAGGAAAACACACTTCACCGACGACCAGATCACGAGACGAGATTGCCGACACAACACATCCCCGACAATGGTAAGTATATGTATTACAGAACGGAATGTATTCCCGTGTCTGCAATACAGTTATAAAACAAAAATAAACGTGTATAGCAGGGGGCCAGGCACCCCATGCACCCCCCCATGTGGGGGCTACATAAATATACCAACTCCGCGATCACACCACATTGCAGAAATTTGAATACATCCCATTTCCCACTACTCACCATTGTCAGGGATGCGTTCTGGACTCTTCTCCTTCCACCTCCCAAAATGTAGTTAGCTATGGTAAACTACACATATAGCTAAGGGTACTGCGGCAGTGATCAATATGATGAATATAATACAGTTGTGTAAGTTGAATTAACTGTAACAGTAGATGTTCATATGAACACTGCTGCAGTAGCCACTCCCTCCCTCCCTCAACCCCCTTGTTTTTTTATGTGTTTTTTTTTTATGCCAGGGTGTGGACATCTATATTTTGTTGTTTCTATCATAGTTCTTTCAGGTGTCAGCCTCCCTCATTTTGTTGGCAGGAAATCTCTGCTGGAAGTTGCACCCAAACGTGTCTTTTAGTCAGCTCAACTCAAGCTGCTTGACAGTTTCGGCATGTGGAAGGTGCCCTGAATCTTTGGAAGCTGGCCAGCCCCTTTATCCTTGTCAGGATATAACCCCATATATCAAAGGCTACTGCAGCAGTGATCATTTGAAGATCTGTTGTTATGGTAAGTTCAACTTACACAACTGTAATTTCTGTGTTTGAAGATGATAAAGGAAGGAGACAGACTTGTACAGGATAGGAAGATGGATGCAATTCACAGAATTACCCTATTATGGGGCAAATGGAAAACATTAAGAGGCCCATGTCACACATATTTGGTAATTGGGCATTGCATAGCACTCTTCATATGAAAAAAGGTATGAAATGTGTTCTGTACATGCTAAAGAAAGGCATGAATATAATGGCATGTCTTCTATGCATACCAAGAAAAGCTGAGGAAATGATATGTATCCCTTCACATTCTAAATAAAGGCAAAGCTATATTAGAGTATCTTGAGTGGATATAAGGTATAGAGGTAGGGAGTATTGCCTTTGGATATAAAGGTAGATAGTTGCTGTAGAGTCTTATGTGAATTTAAAGGCAAATAAATGGCAGGGTGTCTTATGTGAATATAAAGGCAGAAAAAGGGATAGTGGGGTGTCATCTGTGGGAGTGGCAAAAAGGATGCCCTGTGTGAATATAAAGGCAGAGAAGGGCTACGCTTCTTCTGTGGATAGAAGGGTACAGAAGTGCTAAGGTGTCCTCTTTGGATATGATAGCAAAGGGGTTGTGGGAAGAGCAAAAAGGGTTGTTGAGGGTCTTCTGTGGCTGTAAAGACAGAGAGTTGCATTTTTGTGAGGATATGAAGGCATGAGGGTGGTGGGATGTCACGTCTGGATACAAAAGCAGAAAAATGTTGAAGTGTCTTCTGTCCATATAAAGGCAGAGAGGTGATGATGTGTCTTGGATAAATGTAAAAACAGAGAGATATCTGGATGTGTTTTGTGGATATAAAGCTAGAGGAATGGTACCACGTCTTCTGTGGTTTTAAAGGTAGAGAGATAGTGTGGTACTTTATGTGGATGTACAGACTGTGAGGTATGGAGTATCTTAGGTGGATAGAGGAGCAGAGACGTGTGATTTGTCACATGTAGGCAGGAGTCATACCTTCAGGAAAAACACAAGTTACCCCTAGCTACCATATAGGTGGCAATCCACTGAGCACAGAAGATCTCATCAGGATCTGGGGCAGACCCATGTTGACAGTTTTGTTTGACACTCATGTTGCTAAGGTAGTTAAAAACCTCTTCATATTGCCACCCTGATCATGAAGGGATTCACATCCAGATCAAGGAGGTCATCGCGCCCCTGTACTCATCTCTCATTAGACCTATGATTGAGCACAATGCCCCATTCGGAATGTATCTGACCCGACACAGAAAGGCCCCAAAGTTCCTCACCAGAGAGGTAGTGGGGGTATCTTTTATGACTTTAAAGGCAAATAGTGGGTTGTTTTCTGAGAATATATAGGCTCTGGTGTGTGGGGCATATTGTGTGGATATAAAGGCAAAGGGATGGTAGGTTTTCTTGTGTGGCTATAAAGGCACAGATGTGCTGCAGTGTCTTGTCTGGATATGTAGATAGACATATGTGGGGCAGCTTGTATGGATATGAAATGAGAGAGGTAATGGGATGCTTTATAAAACCTAATACGTTCGTACTCCAGTACTAGGGTCCTACGCTCCAACAATAACCCACTCCTTCAAGTCAGTAAAGCCAATACCGCTGCAGAAGCCTCCCCCTACTCTAATTTTATAGCTACAGAATGGAACACCCTTCCCACGAATGTATCAGCCACAACATCTTTAGCTCAGTTTAAAACATCTCTAAAAACACACCTACAAGCTAAATGAATTTGTAACTGTGACTCCCCAGGCTAGTCTCACTCCCTCGCCCTATCATTCACCCTTGATATACATTCCCCCCTTATTTTAGGCAGCTGACCTCATTTTATCTTGCAAGTCTCTCTCCACATGTTTCTCTTTTCCTCTCAACATTTGCCCCTTCTTCTAGATAAAATGACCTGGTATAAACTTTTTATTAGTATATTGACTATTTCATACTGAATGCTATTTGTTTGTACTGTTTAAGATGCTTCATCCTTGTACCTGTACAATGTACTTTTTTCCAACTCTCTTTTAGTTGATGGACAATATAAAGTACAACTATCCTAGTTTTATCTTAATGTAAAATGTATAGTGCTATGTATCTGTAACTGCAAATTTGTACTTTATTAATCTGTGTTATACGTGGAGCTTTTCTTGCCGGGCCTCTGCTGAAAAAGGACTGTGTCCAGTAGGACTTTCACTTTAACCAGATGTAAAATAAGTAAATAAAAATAAATAAATAAATATAAGGGCACAGAACTGGTGTAGTGTTTTCTATGGGTATGTAGACAGACAGGTGTGGGATGTCTTGTGTGGCTATAAAGGCACAGATGTGCTGTGGTGTCTTATATGGAACTTGTTAGATAGGCAGATGTGGGGTGTATTGTGTGGAAGTGAAGGCAGGGAGGTTGTGGGAAGCCTCACATGACTATAAAGGCACAGAATCGATGTTCTATTTTTTGTACCTCTATAGGCATAAATGTCTGGGGTGTCTTGTGTGGATCTGAAGGCAGAGAGGTGGTGGGATGTTTTTGTGGATGTATAGGCAGGGATGTGTGGGGTGTCTTGTGTAAATATAAAGGCAGAGAGGTAGGTGGATGCCTTCAGGTAGTTCAAGTTTATTAGGCACTTTTCTGCACCATTACTGATGCCCCCTCAACCTGAAAGTGAGAAGCAAAAATGAAATTGAACTGAACCCCTTCTGGACTGTAATGAAGACCTTAGTCAAACTCCTTGATACAGTTACTAAATACAGTAAAGCTCTATAGTACAGCTGTCAAATACAGTCATTTGAGAATCAGTAATATCACCCTTCTCACTGGCTTCGTAAATAAAAGCTGGTACTCCACTCCCACCCTATTGGCAACTGCTGATTATGCCTGTAATATCTTGCAGCCTCTTTGCCCCACCCAAGTTACAACTTGGCTACTGCAACTGAGGCTGCTGATTAAAATCTAAACAGAGTGGGAATACAGGGCTTTACTAAAACTATTCTCATCTTTTGATCTCACAAAGCACCCACTGTGTTTGTACAGTGCTTGGCAATTTTCCCTTCTTCTGTCAGGACAGCGTAGCAAGACTAGGAGGAAACGTGCTCCTGCGAGCGGAATATCAACTTCCACTAGTAGTAGTGCTGTCCTCCGCCAGTCAAGCACCCCACAAAACCTAGCTGACAAGTCAAGTCAAATTAAACTTTATTGTCATTCCGACCATGCAACCACAAACTGCACAGCTAAATGAAATTACGTGTCTTCAAGCACATGAATACACTTAATACAGAACCATTTCAACAAATAAACACAAAAAATATACACACACAACTGAATCCAAGCCAATCAAAGCTCCATTCCACATAGGTAGTCACAGTCCAGTTATGCCCTTGTCTAGATCAATGATCACAGTTCCATTGTCCACCACAGTCTCAAGCCACCATCCACCCTGTCACCAACCTCGTCTTCACACCAGCAACTATCCAGTTTCCTCAATCAAGATCAAAATCCAGATCCAGCACAACACCATCCTACACCTTCCAAACCCAGGTCTCCACCATCAGCTCCGTTCAGTGCACCTGTCCACATGTAGGCCCAAATAGCCACAAACAGACCGACCACTCTAAGCTACCTAAGCTAAATTGAATGGTACATTGATCCAACCGATCCACCGACACCACCACTGACAACACAGCTGCACCTACTCCACAACAGTCCACAAGTGACTCCAATAAGAACTACACATACCGACAACCTTCTATAAGAACACGAGACGAAAAGTGAGAGCCGAAGAGGCCGCTGCCGCATAAGGCACTGACATCTTGATCTGATTGTTTAGATTTTTGTTCCATAAACTGAATACCACTTTTTAAAAATCCTTACAATCCAAATAGCAGATTACTGCTACATTATATCAGTTATACTGAAACACACTGAATAAACTCTGCCTTGTAAAGTTTTGCCTTGCAATAAATAAAAGACTTCTGGTCCCAGTTTTTATTCTAGGGATAAAAATTCAAAGGGGGATATTCTAGGATGACACTCTGTCACCGCTGCTCTTTTGTCTTGCCCTTAACCCATTAAACTGTCTAGTCTACTTAACAGATTAGGTCATGGTTATAATTTGGCTCCCAGAAAATGCTGGCCCAAATGAAGAGATGATAAAATCAACAAGAAAGGAGAGTCATATTGCTGGAACTGAATCTATCTCTTGGTGAGTACCTTCGCAAGGTGGACCTTGTTTTTACAAAATGTCACTAAGATGACACTGATATATAGATTGTATTTTATGTAGCATATATCATGGACAGAAGTAGCTTAAAAATAAAAAAAGATAGCTGGGTGCACAAGTCCCAGGATAAAAAAGTGCCCAATTCTGGCAGGCACACTGGTGCCAGACTAGAAAAAAATGACAGTGTAGATTCCTCAAGACACAGAATAATTTCTACACTGGGGATAGGCCAGGCTGAGGGGAAGGATGTCCCCATGTTGTAGAAGGAAGTAGTAGGCCACAAAATCCCCAAAAACTGACAAGCCAAAAAAAAGAGCCATTAAGATGTTAAAGTGGACTATTGAGGATAAGAAAGAACGTATGTATTGTTGCTGTTATGCTAGAAGCCCAGAATTTCTGGATAGAAGTTATGCGAAAAGATTAAGGGAGAAATTAGAGAAAAGAAAAATGCTTGCACAAGAAAAACTCTCAAAAACTTCAAATGCAAATTTGTGTTCTTTAATACAACAGATTCATGAAAACATTGTTTCGACCAAAAAAACTTGGGCTATTTGGAAAAAGAAATAACTGAGGCAGTGCAAAAATATAACGAACAAAATCTAGAAATGTTTTAAATGTATAAAAAAGAAACATAGGTGTGGGAAAGAAAGAGAGATTTATTTATTTTATTTTCAGTTTGATTACTGGGGAAGTCCACTGGGCCAAGAAGTGCCCATTTTCAGTGGAGGCCCAGGGAGAAAAGCTCCATGTGCGATACAGTACAATAAAGGTTACAAAATACAATAAAGGTTACAAAATACAATAAAGGTTACATAATGTTAGAGGTAAAGTACAAGAGTAAGATTTATACATTCAGGAAACTGCAAAAACGTAATAAGACAGTGGAAACAGAATATATATATATATATATATATATTTATATATATATATATATATATATATTTTTTCCCCAATGGACTTCAGATGTTAACAATATTTACATACTTGGAGTTAATTAAAGATCTGATATGGTGCAATATTTATGCAAAGAAGACCAATCTAAGCAATACAAAAAGCAGCTCCAAAGATACTTGAAGAGAAAAACAGCAAAGGTACCCAGATGTGGAAACTTTTTCACAATACAAAAAGGTTTCACAATCACAAAGGGGTACTGTAGAAGAGAAGATTAGTAAAGTAGAAGTTAAACAAATAGAAGCTGACGTTATGGAATACCTGCAAAGTGAAGGATTTAGTGTAGAAAGTCTAACAGAGGTTATGTCACATCATGATGGAGCAATGAGTCTTCATCATCATCTCCTTTCGGCTTATCCCGGTTAGGGGGTCACCACAGCGGATCACAGTCCACTCATGATTGACAGTGGAGTTTTACAGTGTCGAATTGCCAGTCCAATGCCCAACCTTCCACAGAAGTCACACACATGCACACACTCTCACCTAGGGCCAATTTGAAGTGTCCAATCCAACTACAGCATGTATTTGGGATGTGGGAGGAAACCAACGCAACCACAGGAAGGAGATATAGACTTCGTACAGAAGACACCCTTTGCCCAGAATTGAACTGGAGAACCTCTTGCTGTGAGGTAGCAATGCTAACCACGGCACCACCATGGCCTCCCATGGAACAATGAGTCTTCAAAGTAAGGAAAAAAACAGGAGGAGCAGGAGACATCTGAAGAAAAAATATGGACATGGAAAACAAAAAGAAATTTAATACTGTGCAATATTTATATAAAGGATAAAGCAAAACTAATCAGTACAAAAAAGCAGGACCAAAAATATTTGAAGAGAAATACAGGCAAAGGCATCCAGCTATGGAAATTTTTACAATACAAAAAATAAGAAAACAAAGGGGGAAAGTAGAAAAGAGGATTAGTACTGGAGAAGTTAAAGATATAGAAAATTAAGTTATAGAATACCTGTGAAGTGAAGGATTTGGTGTAGAAAATCTAACTCTGATAACATTTCTGCATAACAGAACAGTGAGCCCCCAAATTAAGGAGAAACTGGTGGGACAGGAAGCGCTGGATCAGTTGCCATATAAAGTTACCGTGGAGCCTTCAGCAGGAAATCAGTACTAAAGATCAGTCGAAGTTGCACAGCAAAGGAAGGAGCAAGAAATGGTGGCAACGCTGATGCAGTCAATGTCATGGAGTGATAGGCCATGGGTTCCCATATGAGAGAACAACAGATGATGCATGATGAAGCTAAATAGAATAATGTCACAGGAAGATGTTCTAGAACTTTCTGTAGAGTGCCTACAGGAAATGAACAAAGAAAGTGCCCTTACTTAAGAAGAAAATGATCTGTGGGAAGAGTTCTTGATTTAATAGAAATGGATGGACATATTATGGTCAATGAAAGAAATAGATTATAGATTACAATAAGACCTAAAATGTTATAATTCTGATAAAACAAATGAAGACAGTAATCAAGACTATTCACAGAGCTTCATGTGATATAACAGAAAATAATAGGGTATATTATTGTGCAACTAAATTAATGACAGATAAAGTCTTACCACAAAAACACACAGCGATAAGGGAAAGGAAGGGAATAAATCAAATGCTATCATAGAAGTATGAGACAGAGAAAACTATAAAGCAATTAAGATAAGAAGTGTTGCTGTTAAAAGAGTATAGAAGAGGGAACAGAACAACAAACATACTTAGAACGTGATAAAAGCAACACTTAGAACAGCCCAGGATCAACTGTACAGTACTGTAAATAATGAACTAAAGATATTAGCACAAGCAGAAAAACTAAAAAGATATGCAGATAAATATAAAGAAAAGTACAAAATAAAAAAATCGCTGAAGATCAAAAAAAGTTTTATAGAGAATTGGGAAACAAGATAAAAGGAATAGAACTACCACCAAACAAAAGAAGAAGAAGAAGAAATAGACACATTTTGGAGAAATGTCTTTGAAGATCCTGTAGAACATAACAAAGATGCTGAATGGATAAAAGAAGTAAAAGAAACAGTAAGAAGTTCAAATGTGTAGGATATGAAATGGGATGAAGTAATGGCCAGACAAATTGAAACAAAATTAAGAAAAGCTCCTAAATGGAAACCCCAGCCCCAGATGCAGTACCTAACTTCTGACTAAAGTATTAACATCTTTACACAAAGATTTAGCCCTGAATAAGAAGTATTTATATGCACATCCTAAACGGGTACCAGCCTGCTCAACAACAGGAAATATGATACTCGTCCTTAAGAGTTAACCTGCAAGCTGTCCTAAAAACTATAGGCCAATAATCTGCCGTCCAGCGGTGTATAAACTATATACTGGTACTGATTCTGATAGAGTTTATAGACATTTAGTAGAAAACTCAGTCATGGCAATAGAACAAAAGGGTAATAAAAGAAAGTCATATGGAGCAAAAGATGTTAACTAAAGTCATAATGGAGAACTGTAAAAACAGGGAGCATCTAAGTATAGTATGGATAGATTACAAAAAAGAATTTGACAGTATTCTACATTCACAGATAAAGGAGTGCTTACAGATGTATAAGATACATCCTACATTGATCGATTACATTACAGTGACCATGAAACAGTAACAAACCACTCTGTAGATAAGCCATGATAAAGGGCAAATTGCTATCCCAGGGGATAAAATTTAAAATGGGGATATTCCAGGGTGACTTTTTGTCACCACCACTCTTTTGTCTTGCCCTTAACCCATTAAACTGTCTACTTAACAGATTAGTTCATGGTTACAATTTGGCTCCCAGAAAACAATAAAGTGTAAAGACTTCTCGTCTTCCTTTTGTATATGATTTAAAATTCTATAGTTCAACAAATGAGAAACGGAAAGCACAACTACAAGTGGTCACATTTTTTCAGATGATATAAGAATGTCATTTTTAATCATGATAAATGTGCAGAAGCAACCTTTAAAGCAGGAAAGCTGCAGCACCAGGAAAATATTGGTCTGGGACAGGAATGTGATATAAAGCAACTTGAGCAGGGGGGAGCATATAAATATGTGGGATTTGGTGAAGGATCGACAATAAAACATGTATAAATCCAAACAAAACTTAGTAAGCAATATTTTAAAGGACTAAAATTAATAGTGAAAACAGCCCTGACATTTAGGAACAAAGTCCAAGCTATAAACCAATTTGCTCTTCCTGTTCTAGCTTACAGCTTTGGTGTAAATATGACTGGCCCCAAAATGTATTGGAACAGTTGGACAGGAAAACAAGAAACATGCTTCACGCTTATCAAACGATTTATAAAAATCACTGTACACCAAGATTATATGTTGCCTGTTCTGAAGGAGGTCTGGTTCTCCTTGAAACTGATTGTATGTATAGATCTGCAATCATAGGATTGCATACATATCAGCTGACCTCACAAGATCCAAATGCAGTGGAACATTTAAAACATGAGGAGAACAAATCTAAAATGACTTCCCTGCTTAGTTTAGCAGAAGCATATCTGTGTCAAGTGGAAATAGAAATCAAACTAGAAGTAGAAAAAGTCCAGCAGCAACAGAATGTGTCAAAAAACAAAAGAAAGAATATAAGGTGAATGATCAGATGAGAAGGCAAGAAATGTGGAAAGGCACAAATATAGTTGCAAGTACAGAAAACTCCTGCAACAGCTTCATGTCAATCAGGATCTGACACAGAAGTGGTCAATGAGTGGTGAATTTAAACCAAAAGATAAAAGGTTAATATTGGTGGCCTAGAATAGTGGACTACGTACATGTTAGTTTACAAAGTCCATTGAACATGGAGAAACAGATAAATGCAGGTTCTGTAAAACATTACTGGAAACACTTGTACATCTTGTGGCTAGATTGATAACCTAATAGCAGAGGGCCTGTAAACTGAAAGGCATAATAATGTGGCACGACTGTTGCATTGGGGATCATGCAAACATTACAACACTGAAGTAGCTCAGAAGCACTGGAAGCATGAGCCACAAAGCATTACAGAGAATGATGAAGTTTATATCACATGGGATCACCCATTACCAACAGTTCAAAAAACAGCATGTGAAGAAAACTGGATATAGTGGTCCATGAAAAGAAGACAAAAGTATCACTGATCATTGAAATCGCTACACCCAGTGACTACAGTGTCTTACGTACAGAGAGACACAAAGTCATAAAGTACCAGGATTTACAGACAGAAACAAGGGCAGTGCGGAAGAGGATACCCAGACAGTTCTAGTAGTAGTAGGAGCAATGGGTCTAATAAAAAATAATTTACATTCTTATTTCGATATGCTACCGATACATATAGCTCCATATGAATTGCAGAAGAAGTCAACTCTGGGCACATTGTGGGTGCTGCAAAGAGCACTTTTGACGAATATCAAAGATTGAAACAGTACTAATTTCACAAACTTTAATCATACTTTGACTTCGGAATGGGTCCATTCCCATCATGGTGTTAGAAAGCCAAAAGACTTGGGGAAATTAAAATGGGCAGAAACACACTGAATAAACTCCGTGTTGTGAATTGTTGCCTTACAAAAATTAAAAGACTTCTGAACTTTAAAAGGCAGTCCCCTCTGAGATCCACACTGACAGATGCTGTCAGTAATTCCATTCTAAGTACTAAAATAAGCAGGGAATGAAGTATCCCCTTCCTTATGGCAGCAAGCAGCAGTATTGTCTCAACTTCCACCAGAAGTATAAACTCTATTAACAATGTTCTAGCCATCCTTAAAACACAGCTTATATATAACTGCTTCCCACCTGCAACCAGTAGGACTCATAAACAACTGAATAGCTAACTACTTACCACAGCCTAGATATGTATTACTTACGGCGTCTAATTTTAAAATTTCTGATAGTCATTTAGCTAACTATATTACTACTGAATCACATGCATAAAAACAATGAAGAACAAGCAATGTTAATTTTTACCAGATACAAAAGACCGAATGGCAAATGACTGCTGTTGACTGAAAGAAGCTTGAATTTGCATGTCCTAAAGTTTGGTGAATAAATTCAACTGAAATGTAAGAAGATAATTAACTCCTTCACTCCAATGGAGGTCAAGGAAATTTGCACTGTAACTTCCAATGGGGGGAGCCTACGCCATTTGACAGAATCAAATTATGTCTTCACATTTTAAACAAATGTTCATATTTCTGGAACCCTAGGGGTTATGAAAGAAATATAAATGACAAACCCTTCAGCACAAACTATTTTTATAGTGGTAGTATTCCTTAGGTTCTAGGTCTTAAACTGAATTTTATGTCACAGTAAACATAATAACTATTACATTTGTAATATTTTGTAAACAACTTACAATATCTCAGCAACCACTCAAGTTACACACATACTGTCAGCAGCATTATATTCATCTAGCTGAGAGTTTTCATATGAGACTAAGGAGTTCTGTCTGTGTTACTTGGTTGTTGAGATATTTAGAAAAATGTGAAAATTATATCTGTATAAATTAAAATCATAAAAACAACAGTTAATATCTTGTTTCTTGCACTAGACAGAGGTCAAATACCAATGCAGTTGAATTTGTCATTGTGTAAGGTTTAAGACAAAATCTTTTAAAACCTTGTACATAGCATGGTTTTGAAATTATTGATGCAAATATGGGCAAGCAATATTTGACACCTAGAGGCGTTAGTGGGAGTTAACTGCAGATGCACCCGGAGGTGTCACTCTGATATAATGAGTTGATTGGTAGTAGACGAAGCAAGTCCCATGAACCCCACAATCCTACAGTTTTTATATTCTAACTCAGAGGTCTTGCCACCCTAAAGAAAAAGGACTAATCATTGTTTTATCTATAACAGAATAGTTCCTATTAACTAAGAATGGCAACTTTGCAGTTAGAATATAAATATCATAGGGATGAAGGGAAACACAGTCCTCACCAGCATGACTTGTGCAGGGGACTTGCCCCCCTCCTCCAGACATGGATTATATGTTAAATGCAGATTAGCTTAACCACAGTGTACTCCAGAGTAAAAATAACACTTTTTTTGGTGCCAGTTAAAGTTTTCTGAAAGCATTCAAGTGTTTGTTCATTCTGGGAGGGCAATAGAGATAAGAAATATCAGACTGTATTGTTGCACTGTTCTTTGTTATAGAAACTGTCTGCACGTCACCTGTAAACTCACTGAAATATAATATCATAATGCAGCAGTGGTGGACAGCTTTATAACTGTAAGCAGACCACTGGATGCCCACAGTTCAGGCTTGGAATATATTGCAAAGTTTGTTTACAGTCACTGTAATAAGAGAAATTCTGCTTCTAGGTGACTCAGTTTTCAAAGAACAGACTGAAATGCATATAAGCAGAATGCGGCAGGTAATACAGGTTCCTTCAACAGATAACCAAGAGCTCATGTGCATGAGTTTGTAGTAGCTAAGGCGGATGTAAAAGATCCCACTGCTCTTAGTGAAAAGAATAGAATAATTTCCCCTGGTACTCTGGCCCCATTTCCCCTAGTCAGTATGACTACCACCTGAGGTCTCCCGTAAAAATTGGGAGTAATCCAGTAAAGAAAGCATAAATAAAATAAATCTGTTTTTCAGTAACACAGCAAAAGACTATGTTGGACACTGGCATAATGGTTAAGATGTTTACCTCCCAGACACAGGGCGCAGGGTTTGATTCTTGCCTCTTAGGGAATTTGACAAGGCTCAGAATGGCTCAGGAGGACAGCTAGCCTAGTACTTACCTATGAACCTTTGAAGGCAGATCAACCACCACCAGTCTAGCAACACATGCAGACAGTAACCAAAGTGCAATAAAATAAATCTCAACATAAAGTACAATAAAGTAAGTTAAAAATAAGGAGGAGGAGCTCATGGAAACAGTAAAGAATGTCTTCAAAGCATTCTGCATAACAGACACCAAATAGAAATCCAGCGACCATTTCAGAAGGAATTAAAACTTGATTAACAGGAGGAACAACATATACAAACTTATACTATATAATATAGTACGATATAATATAATATAAGCTATTATAAGTTGTATGGTTGGTATGTGCAAGACTCTAAAAAGTGAGAAAAGAATGCATAAAAAATGGGTAAGATAGACTTAAAAATTATTTAATGACATTATAGCAAACAGGAAAACATTTTATTGGTATGTCAAAAAGCAAAGGCAGCTGAAAGGCACTAACAGAATTTAACCATGGTAATGGAAGAAAAAAGTAGGCAACACTAGAAACATTATCTCTTCTGTCAGCAACTCATTCAATACAGTTCAGAATCAAGACAGTGAAGACAGCACTGAACTAGATGTAGAGAATCTCCATTTCAGAGACAAGGTAAAGCCAAACATAGAAAGACTTCATTAGCATCTCATTAGCATGTCTCTGAATGAAATACTGCACTATCACACAGCTAATGCTGTCTCTAACAACCCACACAACACAGCAGCATAGACAGCCCCTACACATGCGCGCACACACATACACACATTCAGCCACATTCATATCCCCACAGATGCATACACACACACACACACACACACACACACACACACACACACACACACACACACACACACACATATCCATTCAGCCACATTCATATCTCCACAGACACACACATACATTCAACCTCATTAATAGCCCCACAGACGCGGACACACATACACACACACACACACACACACACACACACACACACACACACACACACACACATCCATTCAGCCACATTGATATCTCACAGACACACACATACATTCACCCACATTGATATCCCCACCGATACACACACACACACACACACACACACACACACACACACACACACACACACACACACACACACACACACACACACACACACACACACACAAAACGTCAGCGTTCTATACCTGCCCCCATAGGGCAATCACTCAGATAAACACAGCACACACACACACACACACACATACACACACACACGCACACACACACACACACACACACACACACACACACACACACACACACACACACACACACACACACACACACACACACACACACACTCAACCATTCAGCCACATTCATATTCCCACAGACACACACACACATATACATATCCATTCAGCCACGTTCATATCCCCACAGAGACACACACACGCACACATATCCATTCAGCCGCATTCATATAAACAAAAAACAAAAACCAGACTAGTAAATCCAAAACTCCACACACAAAGCAGGAACCAGAACAAATACGTCAGCAAACAGTTTTTATTTAATACCCGGTTAGTGCTTCCATATGGTATAATTCACCAGACTTCATCAGACAGCATTAAAAGTGAGAACCCTTCTTAAAATACTCTTCCCAATTAATACATCTACCAATAAGATAACTGATTCATTTAAGCACTCCATTACATCCCTGAAAAACTTTTAAAGCAATACTTTCCATTTTAACTTTGTTATATCTGATCGCCTTAAATTAAGCATAACAAACAGAAACATTTTATCAGTTACTAGAATAATACCACGGTAAGTATAAATATGAATATAAATATAAAATGAGTGTTTGCACCTACCCTATAAATAAATACCAAGTTTATATCTTATTCAATAAACTTTGTCTTAAATTATATTACTTTAAACTAAACAATAATGTACATAGTCATGCAGGCTGAATAACAATAATTCAACAAACTTGTTACTTAATACCATATGTTTAAAAATATACAAAAATATAAATGCTTAAGAATTTTTTAAATAAATCCATGGACTCTGTCAAACCTTTTTAACTTCAACCTACTTGTTATGGATATAATGTCATTTAACCTTGGTGGTGAGTGAGCATTTAAATATAATTGCCACCAGGTCTCTCTACCCTCTAAGAGAAGTTTCCAAGGACCACCCCTTGTTTCACTCTTTACCTGTTGTAGTACCACAGATGTAAAACTGTGGTTTGGGTTTTCCTTAACATGTTTATATAGTGCATTTTTCTCTTCCTTTTGTTTTATCTGGTATATATGTTTATATATTCTTTGACTTAATTTTCCCTGTGATTTACCTATATAAAAAGCACTACATTGGCTATAGATGCTAGCATAAACTACTGCATGTGTATAACAACTGTATTTCCCTTTAACATCTATCACTTTCCCTCCTATTTTAACAGTTGAAGTTTTCATAACATGTTTGAATTGTTGGCAAAACCCACAAGGAGACATATGTCCTTCATGTCCACTTTTTATAGTTCTTTCCAATAAACTTTTCAAGTTGTTACCTTTTCTAAAAACAATATCAGCGCATAAATCAAATGTATCAAACATAGTTTTTTCTTGCATGAGAATGGACCAATTTTTCTTCATAATGTCTTGTATAATATGACTATCTTAATATGTACAAACAAAAGAACAAAAATCTTTTTTAATAATATTATTATGGAAGCATTTTGCTTCATCTAGGGTCCCTATATCTTCTCCAATTTCACCTCTAGAGACAGAAGTGTTGTTTATTACTATTGTTGGAACAGGGGTTGTTTGTACTAGGTTTCTTTGTTCAATTCCATTTAAAATAGGTTTATATTCCTATTTTTCTTTTATTAATTACCTCTTGCTGGATGTTATGCACCAAACATGTTGGGTACCCTCTATCTAAAAACATTTACCCATAAGGTCACATTCCCTCAAAAAATCTTCAAAGAATGAATTCATGCAGGCAGCATGAACTAATTGCCCTTTTGCTATGCCACGTTTTACATGTTCTGGATGGCTACTAGAAAAATGTAATATAGTATTTGAATATGTGGGTTTTCTAAATATAGTAGATTTAATGTACCCGTCCCCATATCTGGTAATTAATACATCTAAACAGGAGATCTCATACATGTCACTATCAGCCATGAACTTAAGAAAACTAGCACTTTCATTTAGATATGTAGTAAAATTTGTAATTTCATCCCTTGCTCCAATCCATGCCACAAACAAATCATTTAAATATCGTAGGTACAACTTAATATGAGCAAAAAAAGAAGACTTGAATAGAAATTGCTTTTCCCAATAGGCCATCACTACATTAGCAAATAAGGGTCCGCAAGGGGACCCCATTGCTACACCTTCCATTTGCTTGAAGTGATGCCCATCAAAATATAAGTAGTAGTTCTTTAAAACTATCTCCATCAGTTGAGTATAGGTATTATTAATACTTTGTTCTAAACCAAATTCCTCAAATAGGTAATCAGAAAACCATGTAAGTCCAATATTATGTGGAATACAACTATAGAGGTCCCTGACATCTATTGTTATAAATGTGCCGTGTTTCTTAAAAGGCATTAAGTTGTTACATTTTTCTAAAAAATGCCAGGAATCTCTACACAAATGAAGAATGTTCTGGACTTTATCTTTTAACTTTTTATCTGTCAGACTTGCTATGTATGCTGTCTTCGACCACCCAGAATCACCAGTTGGGCGAAATGGTGAGTCAATAAGCTGCTTGTGTATTTTGGGAACTCCGAATATGACTGGAATTTTAGGAGTCTCATTTAACATATAATTGTATTTATCAATACTAATTTGATCCTGTGTAGTCATATCCAGGAGTTCCCATTTTTGGATTTACCAGCCACATTCATATCCCCACGGAGACACACACACACACACACTCATCCATTCAGCCACATTCATATCCCCGCAGACACACACATACATTCAGCCACATTGATATCCCCACAGACACATACATACACACACACACATTCGTATCCTACCGAACACACACACACACACACACACACACACACACACACACACACACACACACACACACACACACACACACACACACACACACACACACACACACACACACACACACACACACACACACACACACACACACACAAAACCCTCATAGCACTCCCTATACATACCAGTTCTTGCTATATGAGTTGCAGCTACTCCAAAGGCATTGAATAATTGAATGCTGTCAAAAGGTGGCATTCAGTTTTTCTTTCTAAGGAAAACATTTATTCAGTAGAGGCTTTTCCAAGTTAATCTGCCACCATTTCCAGGGAGAGCACTTTAATATGTAGCATTAGCCTAGCCCCAGTCTGCTACATTAGCATGCGACTTGCCACGGCAAGACTCTGTATGTTACAACGACTACCATGGAGAAACCATAACAGGAGAGCAGTCTCTGAAATGGAAAGGTTTACTGCAATGTACAAACCTTCTGAGTTAAGGCTTCTGTATCACAGTAAGCCTTTTTGGATCCTGCCCATAGAGGTCATAGAAATAGACACTAAACATTCCACGGTAATGCATTTAATACTAGAACATTTGGGCAGAAAATGTATAAAAAACTGAATATAGAGAACATAGAGAACATACGCAGGTGAAAAAAATCAGGACATTGAGAAAATAGCAAGTACTTCCACCACTGGCCAGGATTTGTGGAACTGTACTGTCCAGCTTCCAGACTGTAGCTCCCTCGACCACTTGCAGAGCCACACCAGACCACACACAATAATACTATTGTAATCTAACTTGATCACAGTAATGAATTTGCAGCATTCAGTGCTGTAGTTCATTTTAAATAGCAGCAAATAATTTAAACTGAAAAAGTGAATTAAAACAATGCTGTGTTGGATTTGAAATATTTTTGCCATATTTAAGGTTATCGGGAGTCAGAGCTCAAGAGTGCAGATTGTGCAATTAATGGTCCATTCCTGCCTATTCCCTTGTTTTTGCTACCTTCCATACATTACATCCATAATGTATTATTACAGTCGTCATGAGTTCCTGAAGAATGGAGGCATGCAATAATAGTCTCGCTGTCTAAAGGGAAAGCGAATAAGGTCAAAGGTCTAACTGCAATCTGATAAGTTTAATAAGCTGTTCAGGAAAATGATTTGGCTGTTGACTGGTAAACATATTTCAAGGTTAGTAAACAGATTATTGATTATCAGCCGTAGTAAGTATGTGCGCAGGCAATATTGTTCTTCCCATCTAGCAATTTATACCGTTACTAGAAAGGTGATATTAAATAGGTACAAACAGATGCCATGTACTTAGATTATAACAGCAAAGTGTTCAATAAGATACAGCATAATGAAAGCACAGTTAAAGTTAATCGATACATAACCAGGTGAGTATCTAACTGACTGCTAAGTAGGAAATGGCAGGCAAAATTCAACAATAAAGCTGGAAGAGCAGGGATAACGGAACTAGGAGAGCTGTGATGGTTAGTACTAGGACTGCAGCTGTATGCAGTACTAATGTTATGTTAAAGTGCTAGGAGAAATAATATTAGTCGTATATGGACGACACAAAAATCCATGTAAAATAATTCCAAAGAAAGGCTCTATTAAGCTGTGGGAAAGAATGTGCACACAGTTAGGATGAGTATTCCAATATCTATGTAAAACAAATCTCACATCATTCATTAAAACTCCATATCGTGCCACCTACCAGCCAGGAGAGGAAGCAAAGAGCTCCTAAGCATCATAGTGCACAAGAAATGAACATTCTGATTGCATGTACATGTTATATGCAAAGGACGACTAAACTGTCTTATTACATAGAGGTTTCTGACAGCTTAAAACACAAATCAGTTGGTAGCATATATGTATAGTGTGTGTGTGTGTGTGTGTGTGTGTGTGCGTGTGTGTGTGTGTGTGTGTACCATACACACTATAAAAATCTGGTCATAGCATATATGTATAGTGTGTGTGTGTGTGTGTGTGTGTGTGTGTGTGTGTGTGTGTACTGTACACATTATAAAAATCTGTTTGCAATGTATATGTATAGTGTGTGTGTGTGTACCATACACATTATTCAAATCTGTTCATAACATATATGTATAGTGTGTGTGTGTGTGTGTGTGTGTGTGTGTACCGTACACACTATACAAATCTGTTCATAGCATATATGTATAGTGTGTGCGTATGTGTACCATACACACTATACAAATCTTTTCACAGCATATCTGTATTGTGTGTGTACCCTACTCACTGTACAAATCTGTTCTTAGCATATATGTATAGTGTGTGTGTTTGTGTGTGTGCGCGTGCGTGTGTGTGTGTGTGTGTGTGTGTGTGTGTGTACACTGTACACAATATACAAATCTGTCTATAGCATATATGTATAGTGTGTGTGTGTGTACCATACACACTATACAAATCTGTTCATAGCATATATGTATAGTGTGTGTGTGTGTGTGTGTGTGTGTACCATACACACTATATAAATCTTTTCACAGCATATCTGTATAGTGTGTGTGTGTGTGTGTGTGTGTGTGTGTGTGTGTGTGTGTATACCCTACTCACTATACAAAACTGTTCAGAGCATATATGTATAGTGTGTGTGTGTACCGTACACAATATACAAATCAGTTCATAGCATATATGTATAGTGTGTGTGCGTGTACTGTACACAGTATACAAATCTGTTTATAGCATATATGTATAGTGTGTGTGTGTGTACCATACACAATATACAAATCTGTTCATAGCATATGTGTAGTGTGTGTGTGTGTATATACCGTACACACTATACAAATCTGGTCATAGCATATATGTGTAGTGTGTGTGTGTACCGTACACACTATACAAATCTGTTCATAGCAAATATGTGTGGTGTGTGTACCATACACACTCTACAAATCTGTTCATAGCATATATGTGTAGTGTGTGTGTGTGTGTGTGTGTGTGTGTGTGTGTGTGTGTGTGTGTGTGTGTGTGTGTGTGTGTGTGTGTATACCGTACACATTATACAAATCTGTTCATAGCATATGTGTGTAGGGTACTTGAATGTAATTTCTGACTTTTATATCCATATGGAAGAAAAGACATAAAAATGACAGAGAGAATTCAGATGCTGTACTAAATAGATTCCATGCCTAAAGAATCATTCTTATGAGGGAAGGCTAAGAATGGTGAATCAGTGCAGTGTCTATCACAACAGAAGATGAGGGGAGGGGACGATATGATTCCAGTATATAAATCATATAAATAATTGTCTAAAGAACAAGGATTAATAATAACTCTACAGATCTCACACATTCTCACCTAAAAGTGTAAATGTAACAGCAGCAGCACTGGATTAGCCGTAGGGCAGTTGTGGGTGGATCTTGCTGGATATCGAAATGAGGGTTTGTAAGCATCACCTGATTCAAAAATGTATCAGACATAAAGTAAAGCATCTAATGAATGCATGTAATTTCATATGCCTTTCTTCTGAACTGACTCAGTCTGAATTAACCATGCATCTTGGTATAGTATGACTGTAGTCAGCTCTAGCCATGAAGTTATTTCCCACTGTTTTCCTTGCTGTATGCAACAAAAACATTTGTTGAAGATATGCTGACATTTCAGAATTGCTTATGGTCTGGATTTTGAAGTAATATTTTACATTATTTAGTGTTTCTTTATAGTTTCTGTCTTTTTGGAATGGCACTCAAACATCCAGTTGCGACCTTTGATCATATGGATGAAATCCAACTACCAAGTTTAAGCTGAGCTGCCTTGTAGTTGTGTATGTTACTGTGATGGATTTTCCTTACGTGACTTAAGCTAATTAGCTATGACCCTTAACTGTAATATTATTGCTAACAATTCTGGAAGCATTCTGTTGTAGTTCCACAAAATGGCATAACGTGTCATGTGTAATTTAAACTGCTATCTATTGTTATATATACTAATCAAATTTTATACATCATCTGTATACATGACATCTTACTAATATGTTGTCTGAAATATTTTATGGCATATTGGCAAGTTAAGCAACATGATGCAGATGGACCACAAAATTATAGACTACAGTTCCCGAAAAATAAAACAGTGACACTAACAGTCTGCCAAAATGACATAAATACAGCCATATACATGCTCACTAAAGAAATAAACAATGATTATTGTGAGTAGGTTGGGAAAATATCTCTCAACCTATTTTCACAAGAGTTCTGGGCAAAACTAAAAATAATAGAGAGGAGTCAAAGGCCAAGAATCAGAGACGCTTTTTAAATATCACTCTTATTTGCTCAAAAAGTGAGTCGAACAACAGATTTTTCCTCGGTGTGAAACTTATGAACATAAGAAGTATGGAGAAATAATGCACACATTTACTTGAATAAATGTAATCAGCAGTGATTTACCATAAAATCAAAAGTTTTACCAGGGACAGGGCAAAAATAAGAGGTGAAATCAGAGACAGTTGAGAGGAATAATTGAGGAGTCCTACGCAGAGTACTCAACACCTTCCTCAAGGTTTTTAATCATCTCCAAGGTCGCACGCCATCTTAGGGAAAGGGTAATGTACTCAGCTGCAGGAGCTACCCTCATTAACAGCAGATATAAACTGCAAATTGATTTAAAATATGATGCAGCATTTGCCTTGAAATGAAGTTTTTAAGTGTTTTGTAGCTGTATGGGACAATTTGTAGCACATTCGTAATATGCTGTTTGTAGCGGTAAATGCCAAAGCAGCGTGGTAGGTCACTGGTTGAGGTTTTACCAAACAAATTTAGGACTCAGTCTTAACCTTTTGTCACTCTGTGCAGAATTTATATATTCTCGTTATGTGTTTTCATTTTAGCTGCTCTGAACTCAGTTAACTGGATTATTCTAAAAGCCTTGCCACTAGATGAGACAGTAGACATGTTCAATTCAACTTTTTTTATGCATTTTAAACAATCTTGCACCATTATGTAGGAAGAGTGTAAAATCTAATTCTCCCCTTGGCTTACTATTCAGAGTAGAAGTCTTATGCTAAACAGAGACAAGGCATGGAAAGAGAGGCAGAAACTTAAAACTCCATTAAACCTACATCACTTTAAAAACATTGTAACATTCTCAAAAAACAATTCAACCTTGTTAAGAAACAATACTATTCTGATTTGCAAAATAACCATAGAAATAACCCCAAGAAATTTTGGTCATCCATTAAAAAAGTTTTACACCTAGGAACTAACGAGTCCTTAACCCTTGTCCCAAGAACTCCCCCTTAGAAACAGCCACCAAGTTTAACTCATACTTCATTTACAGTATAGATGCCATCATCAATGAATCCTTTCCTGAATCTCCTGACTCATGTCTATCCTTATCCACTAATATCCCCACCCTCACACTAAAACCAGTTGTCACCTCCTTCATAAAAAATTATTATCCAAAACGTAAACCCTGTTCACCCTCTGCAGATAACTTGCCACAGAGCACCTCAAAATTGCAGCTAATGCCATGGCGAATCCAGTCTCCATCAAAAACAGGTCAATTCAGAAATCCATATTCATACCATATGGAAAAAATGCCATATCATCCCTCTTCATAAAGGTGGCACTTCTACCAAGATGTCTAATTTCAGACCCAATGCCATCTTATTCCCCCTCCCCAAAAAAATATTGGAAAAAATGTGTCTGTAACCAGCTATTCCAGAGTCTTTTGAAGGACAAATTACTAACCAATACTGAACATGGTTTTAGTCCTGCCCATAGCATGACAACTGCCCTTCTGACTTTTACAAGAAACATAAATAAAACCAGTAATAGATGTAAACTTGTAACTTTCTTATTCCTGAAGTTATCAAAAGCTATTGACACTGTGCCTCATAAAAATTCCTACTACAGCTGTCCACAATGGGTATCACATAACCTACTCAGTGGTTTAATGATTACTTGTCAGAACGCTACCAGGCAGTCAAATGGAATTCTACCATTTCCCCTTATCTACCCACCATTAAAGGTGTCCCACAAAGCTCAATCCTTGGTCCTTTTCTATTTACTATATAAACAATCTTCATACTTCTGTATAACAAGTATCCCTTGTACAGTATGGAGATGATTCCACCATTATCTGCCTCTCAGACAATCTAAAACATTTAGAAAAGATTACACAGCATGACTTTGTAACCACCAACTCCATCTTAATCCAAAGATAACCAAAATCCTTTTATTTTTCCCTAAATCACTTATCTATGAGAAAAGTAACTTTAATATCATATCTGTAAATGATGCACCAATTGAAGTAGTGCCATATACACTCCTTGCAAGAAACGACTGCCTCCGATTTTATCTCCACATACAGAGCAATATAAAAACAACTTACAGTGCTATTTAGAGCCAGAAAATCTTTACTGCATCCACCAGAGTTACTCTTGCCACTAGTTCATAGTTCATAGGTAACTACTAGGCTAACAGCCCTGAAAGGCCATTTTAAGCCTAGCCAATAACCAGAGGTGAGAATTAAACCTTGTACCTTGTGTCTGTGAGATGAACATCTTAACCATTATGCCAACGCCATACCCCACTCCCCTCTTTATTACACAGTTCTTTATTATTATATGTTCTCCCATCTTAACTAACATCCAAGCCACTCCAAAATCTAAAATAGAACAGTGTTACAACAAGGTAGCTAGATTTGCAGCTCACACGAGTCACAGAATGCATCATTATTCTACACTAAAACTATAAATTGGTTAGAATTATCCCACCAACTAAATTATACCCAACTTCTCTTAACACACACAATTATCTTTAATACAACTTCCTGCCCAGCTACAAATAAAGTTCTTCATCACTACCTCTCACATTGCCACCTTCAATCATCTGACAAAAATCTACTTGATGTCTATAAACCGTACAAAAACTGTGGTCATAGTCTGTACTCACACTGTGTGGCAAAAGTCTGGAATATGATCCCTGCACCAGTCAGGGCAATAATTAACATTCACTCATGTACGTACGCTATAACTAAAGGAATTCCTTTCCGACTCCTGCCTTTGCACTTAGTGCTTTCCTGGCTAAGGTTCACTTCCTTCTCCTATACCTGTATACATCCTCTCTCCTTTTCTTGTTTATTTTTCTTACTCTTAATCTTGTTTTTACTCATTATTTCTCCAGCTTCCCATATCTACTCAGCTCATTCCCGCTAACAAATGCTGATTCCACACTATCCCCTCCCTTTCTCTCCGCCTCCTTATCCACGGTTTGAATGTTCCACTCTGACCTTTGATTTATGAGTGAGTAATAAACTCTTACATTTATAATATATCAGAACATTTCAATGAAACAAGATATTGTATTTATCCTGTTTTAATAATGGTGTATGTGTATTACTCTACATGTCGTATACGTATTTATATCTGTATTAATCTATGTATTTACAGTATATTACAATATGATGTCAGTTTTCACCTATTTATATGTATTTTTTGTTCTTTTATTTGTGGAGCTTTTCTCCCTTTGCCTCTGCTGAAAACGGATAAAATTATCTAGTCAAATTTTCCTGGTAGACAAGTGTCAGTAACTAATAAATAAATGTGTGTGAGTTTTCATTTTCTTACTCAGCATAAATCAGTAGCATAGTTAGGGTGAAGTAAAGACGGCATCTGTCCCAGCACATGGTATTAGGAGACACAATCAGGACATGCTGATCACTCAGTGTGGTAAAGTATTCATTTCTATGTCTGTATTTCTGAATGCTGATATAGAAAAGAATTTAGATAATGTTTTTCTGCCATACTAAAGTGCTTCAGCCATTTGTGTGTGGTATAAGTTGCAGCAAGCTACTTGCTACAGTTAAATAAAAAAAAAAAAAAAAACGAATCAGCTCCTTATATAATTCCTGGCACTGTATGTGTTCCACCTACCCTGAATAAACTCTCTGCTTCTTCTGCTCCTCTTCATATATTACATCCTGCAATCTGCTACCTTAAATACTGTCTTCCATTTATGCAGCTCACTACTTTCTCCCAACACTTGACCTTCATTTTTTTCTCTCAGTAAAGCCATCTATATGAACCTTTCCCAAGAAGCTTCCCTTGTATAATTCTTGCTTCTTACTCCAGTCTCACTCGTCCCCATACCCCCCCCCGTCCTCAAACTAACATCTCTATATCCTTCCTTCTCTTTACCCATTAAATTCTTACACCATTTTATAAATGCACATCAATCGCACTGCCACAGGCTTCAGTATGCAGGCAGGTACAGCCACACACAGGTGTATTGAGGTGCCACTGCTGTCGTAACATAGCTGCACCGACTTGTGCATCACTTCCCTGGTGGGTACAATGAGCATAACTGGTATTCCCATGGTGCCTTATGCACTGTTCACGAGTAAGTTGTAAACTGCTACCATGCAGTACAACATCAGTACGACTCCACCCTTCTAAGTCTGTACTCCATACAATGGCTTGTGCACTGCTTCCCTGATATGTACAGTAAGTCTAACTGGAACTCCAACTCTGCCTTCTGCACTGTTCTCATTTAGGTGCAAATGGGTCCCTATCAGAAGGATAAAAGGTGACAAGAACAAACACGAAAGACTAAACCTGGAACATCGAACACCCAGAAGGTCAGAAAAAAAATCTGCATTTTTGCAGGGGGGCCAGCCCCCCCTGCATCCCGCCCTGCCAATTATATATACAAATTCCGATCAAAACCCAAGTCCCCACTATACAACGATGCTGCACATTCAAGGCTTTTGCTGTTCAACCTTCCAAGTTTTCGATGTTCCTGGTTTGGTCTTTTGACATTCACTCCTGTGAGCTTTCATCATTCCGATAGGGAGCTGATGTAAACTGTTGCCTTGCTGTGCAACATCAATATAATTGTACCCTCCCAATGTGTGATTTTTACAAGGAGGATGCAAAGTGCTTTTCATCTGTGAGGTACTTACAGTCAGAGTGCACAGTATTCCTTAAGTATGCACTCTCAGAGTAAATGTTCTCTCCCCAATGCCTTGGGATGTTTCCAGGGAGGGGATGTACAATGCTTTCCAGCTGTGTGCCCTATGTATTACTAGTCCCATCACTTTGCATGTGTCTTTTTTAATGATAGGTGTATGGGCTGCAAAGCTAGGTGCATGTTACATGTAAGAATTCTCACAGGTTTATAATGTTATTCAGTACACAGGTGCAACATCTCAGGTGCTATGGCAACCCTACCCTCCCCATGTACTCATAACTTTCGGCATTTTTAGGGCTCACAATGCTGCATCATTCCATTCCCTTTTGGTCAGCTGACTGAGCTCTGCATACATCGCAGCACTGTCTATTTATTGAGATCTCTGCACTGCACCATTTAAATAAATGCTATCTTTAGTTGTTGTAGTTGCATCAACATCCCAGCCCTGTCTGTTTAATGAGATGCTAATTTTTTATGGTGCACATGACAGGTTCACAACACCACCGTGCAATGTATTATGTCAGTCAGTGGTGTTAGTTACACGCACCATCCCAACACTGCCTGTTTAGTGAGATGCTAGCACTTTATAGTGCAAGTGACAGGAGCACTGTACCACAATGCTATTTATCATGTTGGTCGCTAGTATACGTTACTCACGCTGCTCCAGCAGTACCTGTTTAGTGAGATGCTAGCACTTTATAGTGCAAGTGACAGGTGCACTGTGCCACAATGCTATTTATCATGTTGGTCGCTAGTATAAGTTACTCACACTGCTCCAGCAGTACTTGTTAGTGAGATGCTAACACTTTATGGCATATGTGACAGATGAACATTGCCATTTTGCTAAACATTATGCTAGTCTGTAGTGTGAGTTACAACCACTGCCTTAGCACTGCTTGTTTTATAAGATGCTAAAAGTTAACAGTGCACATGAGAGGTTGTACGGGTAAGAGCCACTGCCCCAGAACTGCCTGTTTAGTGAGGCATTCACCCTGCAAGCTGTAATGCTATACACCTATCATTTATAATGTAGCCACATTGAAAGCTCACAGAGAAAGGTTCAGTTCTGTTTTTGAACGGCAGTTCTGTCAGCCTGGTGAATGAGTCAACATTCCCAGTAAGGGTGATTTGTAGTACTGACTATATCTCTGAATCTCAGCTACCATCACTCACATTTCAATGTGATGCATTACTGTTTTGTTACTAATTATAATGTGATATGACCTATGTGCAAAGTATGCTACTGCTGCATTTTGTACGATATCCAGGTCATTGTGCTTAAAAGATGTCCATGTGAATTAGCCTATACATCATACTGGCAAACATAAAATAAGAATAATATCCTATAACAGAGTTCAAATGATTCAAACTAGGGTTACTGTACCTTGGCAGGGTAACAGTTTCCTTAAGGTTGAAAAAAAGACAAAAGTGCTTACAGAACAGACTTTAAAAGTACATGAAGTTAAACCTAAACAACACAGATTTACTTTTGCTATTGTTAGATTAAACTTGCCGTTGGTGTTCTTTGTTTTCTTTCAAAGCATGAATCACTCAGACTTTTGCTTTGCCAGCCTTGTACATTTCAGCTTGGAGTGCACATACTTTCTGCCTTACATTATACAGCACCCTGCAGTGGTTTGGTATTGTTTGTTTGTTTTATACCTGTCACATACAGCTGTTTAACAAGAAGATTAGGCTCTGTTAGCACAACTTTATAACTGACAACAGGACACCTGCGCCGAAACAGATAATGCAGCAATTCCTGCCATGTGTTACAAAAGTACCCATTTCATGGTATGGGGTGGCTGCTGCACATTCAGGCACTCAGATCCTACATGATATACATCTGAGTGCTTTCAGTACTGTCTTGTGATGGTGTTGTCACAGCCATTGCAGAGCACTATGCTTCGCTGTCAGGCCTTGATCATAATGCTGATATCAAAGTAAAGCTCCCTGCTGGAGTGACAGCCATAGTGACCATAACAGTAATCAGTAGTCCAGCATCCTGTTCCTTAAACCTCATTTTTCATTATATATAAATAACAGAGAAGGCATGATTTAATGTCTCCTTTTATACATTCTATGACTGCCTCACCAATGTGCCCCATCCCCTGTGTAAAACAGTTTTTGACCTACATTATTTCTTACAGCATTGTCTGAGCTGATGATGAAGGGTGTCTGCCATCTTCAGTATGCAATAACAGTATTGGAAGGTATTAAACTGGCAGTTAGATCTGATTCACATTTGGGGAAGTGGGATTTACATTTTAAAAGCTGCATGCTTGATCACAAATGGCAGGTGTTGGCTACTGGGTAAAATAATCATTTTAATTTGTAGAGTATGGAATCCAGGGAGAAGACCAAATAGATTATCAAAGATTTTCATGATTGTGTGAATGCAGTTTCTTGTCCAGGCAAATGTCTTTCTCAGGGCTCAATGTAAAAGTAGCACTAACATTATCACATCTAGCTATGAATCACTTATAGGAGCTGGATTTTGAAACATATATTATCACTATACCTTTTATACAGGTTCTACATTGTGTCATGCCTGTTGATTCAGCTGTAAGCCTCTTGTTTAGCTCACCTAAGTTGTGGGAGAACATGAGAGACCAAGCCTCATGTGGTAAGAGAAGAGAGAAGACTTGATGTGCCGCATCGCTGCCTGGTACATCAGCAGCATCAACTAAAAAATCTGCAGTGCAGATATGTTCATCTAACACTAATAATTGCAGTGAAGATGTGTTCATCTAGCACTAATAATCGCAGTACAGATGTGTTCATCTAGCACTAATAATCACAGTGCAGATATGTTCATCTAGCACTAATAATCGCAGTGGAGATATGTTCATCTAGCACTAATAATTGCAGTGCAGATGTGTTCATCTAGCACTAATAATCGCAGTGCAGATATGTTCTTCTAGCACTAAATCGCAGTGCAGATATGTTCATCTAGCACTAATAATATCAGTGTTGATATGTTCATCTAGCACTAATAATCGCAGTGCAGATATGTTCATCTAGCACTAATAATCGCAGCGTAGATATGTTCATCCAGCACTAATAATCGCAGCGCAGATATGTTCATCTAGCACTAATAATCATTTGATCATTAACTGGGGCAGTAGATTGGACCTATAACCTTTTCAGACATGTTTCACACCAGAGACACACAGTTAATATAAAACATGTGTTGATACACATTTTTAATATTTGTTTATTTGTTTGTTTGTTGCTTTTGTTTACCAGGAAAGTCCAACTGGCACAGGACCCATTTTCATTGGAGGCCTGGGGATAAAGGCTCTGATAACTTATAGATAGTACCTAATAAATAACCAGCAAAGTTAAGAAAGTTACCATGGGCCAACCAGGAGAAAATTAAACTTTTATTATGAACAAGCCACATAGTCTTGAAATTTTAAAATATAGCCTGGTTTTCAATAATGCCTAAACTAATTACTTCTGAGTGAGCAGACAACAGAAGCATAACTCACACCTTCTTCCTCCTAATTTTAGTTTTCCAACTGATATTTTTGCAGCTTTAAATATTGGCAGGGATTCATAAAGGTTACCACAAAGTGTAGACTACATGTTCACTTAGTGTAATATTTCTGAGTGACTAGAAAGCACAAAAAATCTGGTAGGGATATTCTTGAATCCGTATCACATGCACTTAGTGTATACTTATTACTGACTCTGGCACATAGAGTATACAGCAATTATGCAAAGCCTTGTGTAACATAAGACAAGTCATGCAGTGACTTAGCTCGTGTTCTGATATGCAGACAGACTGTAATTAATAAAATACAGTGCAGTAGGTCCAGTAAGATAAATAGCTTAAATAAAACATAATAATAGCAAAGTGTGAAAAAATGCATCAGAACTGAAGTGGAAATTAAAGGAAACATGGAGAACCGGAAAACTGTATTGAATAAAAACAGGCATAAAAGACCAGATAACTTAGGATGGGACTTTAGAGGATGGTAAATTAAAGAATGAGAGATGTAGATCTATAACATGAAACTCAAAGATATATAAATTAACAGAGACAAGAGGAAGAACTAGAAGACACAAGTGAAAGGTAGTTTTGTAGAATAAAAGACATTCAACATTGGTGAATTTAGGCAGTGAATTTCAGGCTACATCGTATGTCTAAAGCAGGTGTACTGGGCAAAGTAAAGTAGATGTTTAAATAGCTGAGCCAGGAACTGCTTGATTTCAGACAGCCTTTTGATAAGTTGGGGCAGACTATTCCAAATTGCAGTGACTGATTTGAGGAAGGCTTAGTCTGAAGTTAGTAGAGACAAGGGGGGTATATGAGAGTAATACCTCCATTAGCCTGACTTCTAAGACCATTGACAGCTGGAGCATTTGCAAGTTGCTAGTAAGACTGATGACTTTAATTAGGTGGCTTTGGCAGTGATAAGGCAGATAAAAGGTCAGTGACTGGAGTCAAACAAAAGGAGTGTAATACAAATGTAAGAAAGGAAAAAGCCCTGCCAGGGTAGGAAAACAGCTGGCTATAGACAGAAGATGCATTTGCTTACAGCACAATGAAAAAAGGAGTTGAAGTTTGATGTGTATTTTTTTCATAGTAGCTACTATGGACTCAGTGTTAAGGAGTTCTTATGGTTTTGAAAGCAGTTGTCAGTTGTTTAGGAATGTGAGAAGACACACAGAATGGCTGATCTAGAGACCTGGGCATTTGAGTGTAATAATGTGCATAACTCTAGAGCTGGGGGGATCCAGAACAGTTAAGGATGTAGTATGCAGCAAGCCCTGGGGTTTGTTCATAGTGTGAGGGCTCGTCATATCAAGTGGCAGTTTATTCCCCAAATACTAATCATGGAGTGCAGAGAATTAATTGTGCATGAAGACCTAGAGAAAAATGAGATATCAGATCTAAGAAAGGCCAACAAATCAGCACAGAAAATAAGACAGAGGTGTTTTATTTCATTGGAAAGGATACAGACACCCAAACAGAGAGGTTAAGCTGTCCGTAGACAGTCCTGGGGACTCCAGATGTTGCACTTTCAGGGTTAGAAAGGGTGGGGTCTCCTGTTATTGAGCTAATCCTTCAAGCAACTAAAGAGATGAAAAAATAGTTACTTTCTACCTTATTAGGTAGGAAGGTTGTGTTCAACCATATGAAGTGGTCATTTGAAGTCTGTAGTTAGAGCACCAATCAGCGGTCCATCATATGTGTTTGCACAGATCTCAAGTGCTATGATTTAGGCAAAGCACTAATGATATTTGCCCTCAGCTTTAGCCTTGCTTCTTCTAGATGTAGGGATTTTCCTCAAATTTTCAAGCCTGTTTAAGGACACATACACTATTGAGTAACTTCACTAGTACTACAGAAAGGTACATTAGCACTAGTTATGTGAGGTCCTGTGTTTGAAAATCTTCTAATATAAAAGTAGGAATAAACTACTCTTTCTGCTTTCTATGATAGTTAAGACCGCTGCTATAATTTTTAATTGTCAAAGGTTGACCCGTATGTATGTTTGTAAATAGAATTGGTAACTCTGGAAAGTGCATGTCATGGTGAGAATAAAAAGCTGAGGGTGGGAGAGCCATCCATAAGAAATGAAGCTTGGGGTGTGGAGGAAGAATGTTAGCAGGAATTATGGAAAACTGACCTAATTGATAAGTAATGATGGTAAAGCACACAGAACATTTGGAATATGATTGGATCTGTTATCAAGCTCTCTCGCTTTAGGACATTTTGGACTCTTGTTTTGCCATCAAGTTCTACTCAGCTAATCAGGATTTTATAAGCCATTACTCCAAACTGGACCTGTCCTCATACACCCCTAATTAACTCCCACAATCTCCAGTCCTCCGTTATGACTTTGAAGCTTCATACCTCAGGCTGCTTTTATTTAAAATGCTGGAGATGCAGCCATCCATCCATCCTCGACCCCTTTTCCCATTATTTACATTTTAAGTTTGGGTTTAGTTAGGAAGTCAGGTGTTACTTTTTTAGCCTTTTAACCATAATTTCCAAGAACAGGTTCCTTTGCGGCAAACAGTTTCCACTAACCGTCTCACATTTATAGTGTTTAATTTGCACTGGCCCTTCTTATGACATCAAGAATTGCCATATTTGCAAAGGCTTTAGTGAAGCCACAAGAGCTCAAAGAGGAAGGCCCCTTGATGATGCACTTAGATTGAATCCCCTTCATCATCCACTTCATTTTCAGCGTCTGGAAGTGAAAATAAGAATTAAAAAGGGGAAAAGGAAGCATCACAAATACCAGAATAAGTAGGACCAGAAAGGAGGCATATTAAGCCTTCCATCTTACCTCTGATGTCAGCCCCATCAGTCTGGATTCCAACAGCGCCAATGCCTGTTCATCACCCATGCCCAATCTGAGGGCAAGGAGATGGATTCAGGGTCCATTTCAGGGATTTTGGTGGTCTCATGTGCTCAGGCATTATCACAGCCTACTTTTTCCCCTACAACATGCTTTCCCTTTTTAGTATCATAACAGACCATCCCAGATACTTTACATTACCTCCTTCTACCTGGCACATGCCTGTGTTGGTTTTATCTTTTGTAAAGTATAACAAATAGGCAGTTGCCCCCCAGTGATTGCCCCACTTCAACCTTCACAAAGGCAAAGGCCAACCCTTTTAGTAGTCCATTTATCACTCCCTTATCCTGGAGTCACATCTCCTCCTTAAAGTGATCAGGAACAGGTGCTCCACTAAATGCAGTGGGTGTCAGTAGTTCTATTCCTGTCCCCTGCTGAGGTCAAAACATATAACTTTGAGTCTGTTGTGCCATCCTCCTCAGCACCGATGTTTGTTCTCCCTCTTAATGCTTACGTTGGCCAGTGATTGGCACACAGATGCCATGTCTTCTGATACTGGGCATGTCAGTTCCTCAGGAGTCAGTCCTTTCTTATCTGGTGCAGGGCCAGCTAACATCTGACGTATTACAAACCTTTTACTCTTTTCTGCATCACCGAATGCCATCATAATTTATTAGCTAGTAGTCATGTTACTAGTTATTAGTTACTAGTTATTAGTCATGGTAGACAACTCCATTATCTGCCATGCATTTCTAAGTCATGCAATGCTCACTACCCTTCTCTCTGCCTTTACAATCTGAGTAGGCAACCCTGCAACCTGAGCTCAGGCCTCCAGGAACTTTGCCCCCCCCTCCACTCCAGTCCTGCTTCTTCAGCACTGGCCCCCAAGCCTGGTCTCTCCCAGAGATTTGCATCCTCTGTAGAAGAGTCAACTCTGTAAAAGCCTAGAAAATTAAGATACTGAGCGCTCAGAACCAAAACAATAGTATGATGATGATGATGTGCCAGAGGACCACAGTAATGATGAAGGAGCACCATAGGAGAAGTGGGATGGCCTTCTGATGTCTTTCTCAGTACTGGCACCAAATATTTCTGTACAGCAGTCTTTCTCTGAGTCCCCAACCTTGCCAGCTGTCAGACAGCAGGACAGAGAGGACCAATGCCTTGTGCAGCCTCCTTCTTGTGACTTTGCCTACCAAACATGCACCTATCTTGTCCTAAATTTCTTCCCCAAAGGTTCTGAGGAAGGCCTTGCAACAGAAAAAGCACTTGGAATGCTCTGCGGAGATTGTCGGTGGTGAGGAAGATGCAGACTTCTACACACTCCCCCAGAAGTCCCCATATTTGGAGAGTTCCTCACAATGATGAGACAAGGGGTAGATGGACCACAGATCCATTTCCTCCCCACAGAAGACAATGCAAAAGCCGTCTTGGGAAACCGAGCATTCCTCTTGGATAGTCCCTGTGCTAGTGGACATCCTGGTGGACATTCTAAAACAGGCCATCAATGTGGCACTTGGGAAAACTGAAATGTAGTGGCTCATGTTCCAGAAGAGATTGGCAATATCCTGTAGCCTCCTAGGCAGTGGAATTTCTGGTCAGGAACACTAAAGCCATATACCCTGGTTTCTGCAGCTATCCTTAGGAAAGCTTATAATCCTCTGTCCTCCAGATTTTATCCACCAGACATTGAGTCCAAAACAGTGAACCACAGAGGATAGAGATATATGCATCCTCCACTTTTTCATTTGACAATGCTAAACTACTTTTCTCCCATAGTGAATTACCAATGAAATGCATTATATGCATCCTCCACTTTTTCATTTGACAATGCTAAACTACTTTTCTCCCATAGTGAATTACCAATAAAATGCATTAGATGCAAGATGGACCTCTTTAAGGGAAACTTGTCCCAGTTGTCATCTATTTCTGGTAGAACCAACTTCATGATATATATATATATATATATATATATATATATATATATCATATAAATACCACAAAAGATTCAGGTAGAGATGTGGGCTCTGATGTTGCTGTACATTGGCATGCATGCCTTAGGATGACTAAATTCAGTGAGGACACTGAAGTAACCTTCAAGGATCCACCCTTTAAGGTCCCATGCATCTTCAGCCCTGAAGTGAGGGCACATTTGGAAAACTTAGGAAAAAAGGGAAAAATCTCACTGCTATGGGCAAAATATTTTTGATTTATCACTGCTCTTTTTCTTAGAAGTAGAGGAGCCAACACCAGGAGTAATTAAGGCACAACACACAGGAAACAAATCAGCAGCAATCTAGCAGAAATCCCAGCTCCCAAGACAACTTCCAGAGAGGCCATAGCCCTAGAGGAAAGGCTCCTTAGCAATATCCAGGTAGCCACAGCCCATTTACAGCAACCCTGAGGCATTTCCCAACTTTCCATCCCTGATAGCTGTTAGGGTCCCAGTGTCCCTCCACCGCTATGTGGAAATGTGTCATTACGAACATTTGGATAAGGATAGCAATATCCTGATATCCAGAGGATACAAGATCCTGATCCATACTTGGCAACCTCAGCAGTCATTACTTTTGCCTAACTTCCCACCCTATCAAAAACAAGCAGCAAGAAGGAAGTTCTTTCACTCACTGCTAAAGGTGCCATGTTGCTACACATCATCTCCTGCCTCGCACTGCAAAAGATGCCACATTACTACACACCAGTTCCTGTCTCACTGCAGAAGGTAATACATTACTACACACCAGCTCCTACATCACAATGGCAAGAGTATAGCATTACCACACACCAGCTGTTGTCTCACACTAGGATAAGTGCTGCATTGCGACACACCAGCTCCTGCCTCATACTGGGGGAAGTGGCACATTAATTCATAACTGTTTCTGCCTCACACTAGGAAGAATGTAACATCTCTATATACCAGTTCCTGCCTTATACTGGGACAAGTGCCATATTTATTTATTTATTTGCTTTTGTTGATTGTGTTAGTCCCACTAAGCCAGTGTCCTCTTTTCAGGGGAGATATAAGGTTGTATTCATACTGACTAGGGGAACACTGGCCAGGGCATTGAAGAAATTCCTTTAGTCTTTTCAATAAATGCTACATGATCTTTTACATCCAGCTGAACTACGACCAAAACAGGCAGATGGGACCTTGGTTTAAAGTCTCATTCAAAGGACAGCATAGTCACGAGTGCAGCACCCAATAATGCTGCAGTGCAGTGTCAGTAATGAAAAAGTAATCCAATCACCTGGGATGGGAACAGAACCCACAACCTTCTGATCTTCCAGCACAATCGACATGTGTGCTACCTATTGAGCCACTAACACTCAGTTGAAGTAGTTCCACATTAGTGCCAGGAGCTCATGCCTCAGACAGCATGAATGTGCCATTAGTACACACCACAACCCGCCTCACACCGGGAAAGGTGCCACTTTACTGCACACCAGTCCCTGCCTCATACTGAGCTGTAGAACTAGGCAGCACAGCCCTGTGTCAGTGGAAGCCATATCCAAACTCTCTTCTCTTTTGGGCAGGACCTGCTTACAGACATTCCCCTAAATCATAATATGCCTCAGATTTTCACTTTTCTAATTCATGCTAAACATTTCAAAAGTGAGTATGCTTCTGTGTTACATTACGAAGGTTCTTTTTCTGTCCCACCTCATGTGTAATAGTGTGAAATTCGATGTTTCTTTGAGTAATCATAGTGGGTTTGTTTTCCCCTTTCCCTTGCTCCCCTTCCAACTTTCATATTCTCACCAAAGCTGTCACTCCCCCTGTGAAGACTGGTAGAGAAGGGTGAAGGCTGCCAGCCTAGCCAGATAGAATTTTATACATAATTCTATCATTTGTAAATATGAATGTAAATTACAGGCTTGTTGTCTTAAATGTAAAAAAATGCTGTTACAAAAATGTGGCAACAGTGCTCTCTACTGACCCAGTAAAAGCATGTGGTGATCCTTTGAAATAGACAGTGGTGCCGAAAAGTCTAGATGAAGAAATTATTTCTTTTGTTCTAACCAAGAGTTAAAATGCAAATGTATTTTTACTGCTCTGTTCCTGAACAGCTGCAAGATAACAAAAGGGAGATGTTAAGAATGTAAATGTAGTTAATGTGTAGCCTGAGAACACCAGGAAAGTGTAAAATATGATGTAATGTTTTAGCAGAACTGCAGTTTCAATTTAAACAGTGAGAACCAGAGATTATTAAGCATTTTTGTTTGGACATCCAACTCAGCACTGCCTTATGCTCTCTTTATGTAAGTAGTATGTTAGAACTGTGTTTTCTCCTAGAAGTAGCTAGGAAGTAGAAAAGATTAGACTAAGTGTTTTTCTGTGATGTCAGAACTGTACTACTGATTTATTTTAAATATTTATGTGTGATCTCTGGA
The DNA here is from genome assembly GCF_019279795.1 of Protopterus annectens. Classification (NCBI taxonomy): domain Eukaryota; kingdom Metazoa; phylum Chordata; order Ceratodontiformes; family Protopteridae; genus Protopterus; species Protopterus annectens. The sequence continues at coordinate 90,772,831 of NC_056739.1, read as the reverse complement.
CTTTTGACTAGCACTGTATAGTAGAAAGTATTGTCTTGTGGTTTTAATTATGTATTATTAAATATTTTAAAACCTTTTAACTGTGGCTGGTATATGTAGAGATAATTTAAGCTCTTTAGAGTACTTGCATGCCTTTGGTAAAACTGTACATAGCCACTCTAATAAGCCTTGACTGTAGTCACACTTACCAATTGGATAATAATATTGCACAGTAATAATTGGACACCCTTTTAAGGGCCTTTGAGTAGCTGATAATTATTAGTGGGTGGAGGCAGCTGGTACTACCATATAGTCTAGGAAAAGGGGGCACAGCTGGAGAACTTGTGCCAGCCTTCCCCAGAAGTGTCTGTGTGGTTGTGTAAACTCTTATCTCAAAGTGTGTGTGTGTCAGCTACTTGGGCAGGGACACGAAGCACTGGTTGGACAGAGAGGTTGCTGGAGATTTTAGCTTGCCCACTAGGCTGAGATTTGGACCCTATAGCTGTGCCAGTGGGGAGTCTTATTGGGGACCTGGGGAGCAAGGGAGCGATCAGCCTCGGACTGACTGTAATCTCTGTGTGCTCTTAAGGGAAATTGCACTTTACTGTTTGTATTTGTTATCCTGTCATCATATATGAAATGCCCTCTCTGGTGTTAGTGGTGAGAATTGAGGCTCCTTGTTTGCTGGGCCAGGGCATGGGTGTCACACCCCCTTTCTTCTTATTTATCTACCCTTACAAATCTACCATACAGTAAACTTAATCCACCTTTAACAGATCAGATTTTTCTTAGCTCTGTCTCTTACTGTACCTATATTCAAGTTATACATCACTCTCTACCCTCAAGACTTATTCTCAAACTATGATTGCCTGATTCCTGCTTACGTATACTTCTGATTCCTAGAAAAAAAATGTATTTGTAATTTCCAGCTAACTTGTATCTTTAACTTTTAAAAGAAAAATGTTTTAATTGATTCTTCATCATCATCTTTTGGCTTTTCCCGTTAGGGGTCGCCACAGCGGATCATCTCTTTCCATTTCTTCCTATCCTCTGCATCTTGCTCTGTCACACCAACCACCTGCATGTCCTCTCTCACCACGTCCATAAACCTTATCTTAGGCCTTCCTCTTTTCCTCTTACCTGGCAGCTCCATCCTTAGCATCTTTTTCCCAATATACCCCTCATCCCTCCTCAGCACATGTCCAAACCAATGCAATCTCGCCTCTCTTGCTTTGTCTCCAAACTGTCCAACATGAGCTGACCCTCTAATATACTGATTCCTAATCCTATCCATGCTAGTCACACCGAGTGCAAATCTTAACATCTTTAACTCTGCCACATCCAGCTCTGACTCCTGCCTTTTTGTCAATGCCACTGTCTCCAACCCATATAACATAGCTGGTCTCACTACTGCCTTGTAGACCTTCCCTTTCACTCTTACTGGTATCCATCTGTCACAAATCACTCCTGACACTCTTCTCCACCCATTCCACCCTGCCTGTACTCTCTTCTTCACCTCTCTTCCACATTCACCATTACTCTGAACTGTTGATCCCAAGTACTTAAACTCGTCCACCTTTACCAACTCTACTCCCTGCATCCTCACCATTCCTCTACCTTCCCTCTCATTTACACACATATATTCTGTCTTAGCCCTGCTGACCTTCATTCCTCTGCTCTCTAGAGCATATCTCCACCTCTCTGGAGTCTCCTCAACCTGATTCCTACTCTCACTACAGATCACAATGTCATCTGCACACATCATAGTCCACGGGGCCTCCTGTCTGATCTCATCTATCAACCTGTCCATTACCACTGCAAATAAGAAAGGACTCAGAGCTGATCCTTGATGTAATCCCACCTCCACCTTAAACGGATCTGTCACTCCCACTGCAGTCCTCACCACTGTCACACTAGCCTCGTACATATCCTGTACCACTCTTACATACTTCTCTGCCACTCCCGACTTCCTCATACAATACCACAACTCTTCTCTAGGCACCCTGTCAAATGCTTTCTCCAAGTCTACAAAGACACAATGCAACTCCTTTTGATCTTCTCTGTATTTCTCCAATAACACTCTCAGAGCAAACATCGCATCTGTAGTGCTCTTTCCTGGCATGAAACCATACTGCTGATCACTAATCATCACCTCCCTTCTTAAACTGGATTCTACTACTCTCTCCCATAACTTCAAGCTGTGACTGATCAATTTTATCCCTCTGTAGTTACTGCAGCTCTGCACATCACCCTTATTCTTAAAGATAGGTACCAAAACACTTTTTCTCCACTCCTCAGGCATCCTCTGAATTTCCAAAATTTCATTAAACAGTCTAGTTAAAGATTCCACTGCCATTTCTTCTAAGCACCTCCATGCTTCCATTGGGATGTCATCTGGGCCAGCAGCCTTTCCATTCTTCATCCTCTTCATAGCTGTCCTTACTTCCTCCTTGCTAATCTGTTTCACTTCCTGATTCACTATCCCCACATCATCCAACCTTCTCTCTCTCTCTCATTCTCTTCATTCATCAGCCTCTCAAAATACTCTTTCCATCTACTCAACACACTCTCCTCTCCTGTGAGTACCTTTCCCTCACTATCCTTTATCACCCTTACTTGCTGCACATCTTTCCCAGCTCTGTCCCTCTGTCTAGCCAATCGGTACAGGTCCTTTTCTCCCTCTTTAGTGTCCAATCTCTCATACAACTCTCCATACGCCTTATCCTTAGCTTTCGCCACCTCTCTCTTTATGCGCCTCATCTCCTTATACTCATGTCTACTTTCTTCATCTATTTGACAATCCCACTTCTTCTTCGCCAACCTCTTCCTCTGTGTACTCTCCTGTACTTCCTCATTCCACCACCAGGTCTCCTTGTCTTCCTTCCTCTGTCCAAATGTCACACCAAGCACCTTTCTAGCAGTCTCCCTTACTAGTTCTGCTGTAGTTACCCAGCTATTCGGTAACTCTCCACTGCCTCCCAGTGCCTGTCTTAACTTTTCCCTAAACACCGCTTCACAATCACCCTTTTTTAACTTCCACCATTTAATCCTTGGCACTGCTTTCACACTCCTCCTCCTCTTCTTGATCACCAACGTCATCCTACAGACCACCATTCTGTGCTGCTTAACTACACTTTCCCCTGCCACCACTTTACAGTCTCCAATCTCCTTCTGAATGGCCCTCCTACATAGGATATAATCCATCTGTGTGCATCTTCCTCCACTCTTGTACATCACCCTATGCTCCTCCCTCTTCTTAAAATACATATTCACCACAGCCATGTCCATCCTTTTCGCAAAATCCACAATCATCTGACCTTCTGCATTCCTCTCCTTAACACCATACCTACCCATCACTTCCTCATCCCCTCTGTTCACTTCACCAACATGCCTATTAAAGTCCGCTCCAATCACTAGTCTCTCACCCTTGGGTACACTAACCACAACTTCATCCAACTCACTCCAAAATTTCTCTTTCTCATCCATCGCACACCCAACTTGTGGAGCATATGCACTAACAACATTCATCATTACACCGTCAATTTCGAGCTTCATAAACATCACTCTGTCAGACACTCTCTTCATGTCTAAAACACTCTTGGCATATTGTTCCTTTAGTATAACCCCTACCCCATTTCCCCTGCCATCCACACCATGATAGAACAATTTGAACCCGTTTCCTAAACACCTGGCCTTACTTCCCTTCCATCTGGTCTCTTGTACGCACAATATATCAACCTTCCTTCTCTCCATCATATCAGCTAGCTCTCTCCCTATACCAGTCATACTGCCAACATTCAAAGTTCTTACCCTCAGTACTACACTCCTAACCTTCCTCCTCTCTTCCTGCCTTCGGGCATGCCTTCGCCATCCTCTTCTCCTTTTGATTTTACACAACATGTATTTTTCCTATTTGATTGTATTCGCATGTACATGTACTTATTTTTCACATGTAACTTCTTTGTATTCTTACTGTATATATGTCACAGCTTTTCTTCCTGGGCCTCCACTGAAAAGGGGCAATTTCTGATTTCTGCCCAGTTGGACCTTCCAAATAAACAAAAGTAGAAATTAAAGTAAATAGTGTTCTTTGGCATGAGGAAGCAATTGTGTTGCTTGAGTAAATTGAATGTTTGCACCTTTCACTGTCATGTGACTATGCGGTTTGTCCATGCAAACTTTTTTCCCACCCGGAATATAACTAGGTAAAACAGAGGCACTATTTATTTCCTTCCTTGTGTTCTGCCATGTACAAAGGCGTTAGAATGGAAGGGGCATGTGCCCAATACACTGAAGTCTGGTGGCCCACTGCTGGGTTACTACACTGAAGTCCAGTCTAATGGCTCAGTGTTGTGTTACTGCGCTGATGTCTGGTGGCCTACTGCTGTGTTACTACACTGAAGTCTGGTGACTAATGTGTTACTACACTGAAGTCTGGTGGCCCACTGTTGTGTTACTACATTGAAGTATGGTGGCCCACTGCTGTGTTACTACACTGAAGTTTTGTGGCCCAGTATTGTGTTACTACACTGAAGTCTAGTGGCCCACTGCTGTGTTATTACACTGAAGACTGGTGACCCACTGTTGTGTTACTACACTGAAGTCTGGTGTCCCACTGCTGCGTTACTACACTGAAGTCTGGTGGCCCATTGTTGTGTTACTACAATGAAGTCTGGTGGCCCACTGTTGTGTTACTACACTGAAATCTGGTGGACCAGTAACTACCATGACAGAACTCCATCAGCTGCACTAGTGGGTGATTAAACCGAACTGCTTGATAGAGGGCACTTCTTATTGTGTAATGGCATCACAAGGTGAAGCAGAGTGTTTTGAACTACCAGGAGTAATGTCATTCATAATGTTTTCTCATGTTTACCTTCTACTCTGCAGTCATCATTAGCTTTTTAATGTGTCACATTGTGGTTGACAAGTGCACTGTAAAAACAAATGTTAATAAAATATTATCTTTTAAGTACTCTGCATTAGCACAGTTCCACCCCTTGTTTGCAGTCTACATTTCTGATATGCCAAGGATTAAGCAGTCCTGCTGCGAACTATCACTAGACAACTTTGGCAGGACCTTTGGACCTTTCAGGGTGTAGAATCCTGAAAGAAAAACACAAATAGACTGAAAAAAAATCATAGCATGCATTCAATAGCTTAAACTGCAACAGAGAAAACACTAATTGGTGTATAATTCTATAGTAAAATCAGGTACAAATTATAATAGATAAGAAACTTGGCTGATTGAGACAGTAACACTTGATAGGGGTGCTTTATTATACAGTACCATCATGCTTCAAGGTGTGATGAGAGACAGGAGGAGAAGTGCAGTGTCTTATGTATTCAGAACATGATGATATACTATGGAAAACACATGGGTTGAAAGAGTTTAATTCCAGTTATAAACTGGACCCACAATAAAAAAGGGAAACATTTTGTCGCCAGCATTGGCAATTTCAGGGAATATTATCATAGCTAGGGACATTCAGCTTTATAGATTTTTGTTTGCTCTATTATATGATGCATTTTTTAAATGGTGAGAAAAAATATTTACTACATATGTTAAGTAGCTGGTATGGAATTAGAAAAGTGGGGGTAACTGCTTACATTTAATAAATAAAAACATGATGTCACTTAAGAAGTCACAGGATACAGTCCTATTTAGGTAAAGACATGCAGAATAAATTGTTCAATAGTCATATATCTGAATGAGATGAAACACTGCTGGATTTAGCAGCAATTAGAGAGCTAATTATGCAGGTCTGAGAAGAATGCTTAGCAGCTGTACAATAGCACATTCACTTACACATAATTAGTGATGATTTTTTTCTAAAAATGAACCCCATAAACATGACCTACTATGTGACTTTATTTCATGAATGTCTACTCATTGGTTACCATAGGAACACATTTCTAGTCTCCTACTGTGGGTGAGACTTGTCAGAATGTGTTGCGAAAACTCAACTGTCTCTCTCACCATGATTTCTAGTACCATGTGAGACTCCTTCGTTGTAGGTTCTCTCATAACCTTTCAACTCTCTCTCATTGTTATAAATTAAGAGACTGCAGAAGTATCTGTTTCATTTTTAAGAACACACTAACATGGAAGAGGGAGAAAAAAACTAGTAAGAAGCTCTATCCTGTAGTTGCAGGTTTGGTTTCCTTAGTCTCCATTCCATTTTGTAGAACTCTGAGCCCTAGTCACTGAAGCAGATCAGTGCTGACTGCAAGGAGCATGGCATCTTCAGATTCTGGTGCTTCCAAATGCTTCCCAAATGCCAAACAAGCTGCTCTCAAAAAGTAAAAATGTATGGACACAGCACTGCCAAGATTTGGAAACATTCACACAAATATTCTTGCCTTCAAAAAAGGAATTTTGGTGGTGGCTCAGGAATGTCACCTAAACAAGGGATTCTGTGGACCACCCAGAGGCTAAGTAGTTTTTATTTAGAACGACAGGACTGACGACACTGGGGGGCTCATCATCTAAATGAAAATGGATAAAGACAAGTGGCCAGCCCGCCCACATACTACATCTACATATCAACATGAAGGGAGATGTTAGCAGTCCAGTTTGCATTGATGCCTCAAGGAGTTACTTTTCCAGGGCAGGTGTTGATTCTAACAGACAACACAACTGTGTACATGGTACATCAAAAGGCAAGGGGGAACACATTCTCTATGCAGGCAAGCAATGATGATTTTATGGGAGACTGCGTTAAGCTCAACTGACTCCTCTCAGGCAGGTTTCTGCCCAGGAGCACAGAACTCCCTAGCAGATGTAAAGCAGACAAACCTGCATTACTGTGTTGAATTGAAATATTTGTCATTTTCTTTTGCTTTTCTGTTGGCTATTAAGAAGCAAGAAGGGTGTCTGAGCCCTTAGCCCGGTAGAGCCCTTTTGGTTTTTTTATTCCAGGACAGGGTTTCATTACGCTAATCCTTCCCTTTATGCCCTAAGGTGGTTTCTAGTGTGGCTTTAAACCAAACTATTCATTTGCATTTCTAGGGATTGGCTTTTGCATTGCATTTGTTATTTCCATCATGGCAAAGAGGTTCCAGCTGGGATTAGGCCTCATTCCACTAGCTACTGCCACTGGATTTTTACTTATTTTATTTTTTGTATATATTGCTGTATATATTGTACATTTTTTTTGGCAGGGTTGTTTTGGGACTTGTCTTTTTTTTGGTAGGTACAAAACTGTACTTTTCAAGGTTGCTGTTGAAAAAAGGCACTTATGCCCTGGTTAACAAATGAAAAAAGTGCTGGATCATGGGTGTTTGACAAGTAACACACAGAAGAATTAAACATGTAGAAGTTTCATCTTACCCCCTCCCCTGTAACACTTTACTCGTATGTCCTAACCTTAACCGTACCCCCGCCCCTAACGCTACACATCAAGTTAATAAAAAACCTCCCCTAACAGTACCACTGCACAAGACAAAAGCACACAGAACATACACAACACCAAACTGGAGCAACACTAAATCTATCCCCTTCCCTAGCCCTTACTGTAACCCTAGTCCTTGAACACTTACACATTTGTTTTCCTGCACACATTTACTGACCTACACAATATGACTTTAGTTCAACATTCTGAGATTCTTACAAATGTACATTCAGTTTAGGAACAGACACCTAATGAAAACACAAGAAGTGAAGCCACTGACAAATGTCTAATGACACTGCCTTCAGATACTTATCACAAATTATTTTGTCATTAGTGCGGGTAAACTGTTGGAAAAAAAAAAGGAAAGGAAACTTATGTCAAATTGTGGGGACAGAGTGCAAAGGATGCACCTCTGAAGGGCAAAATCACATTACTGTAGTTGCCCAGGCTTGCCATTTTGGGGAGGAACACACTAGAATATTATTAAACATTTATCTTGATGCCAGAAGGATTAGCACTGTATAGGGGATCAGGAAAAATGAAGTAGGATAAAACCTGTTCTTCCAGCCTGTGCCAGTACTTGTCCTTTAAACAGGCACAGTAAGCACACTGTTGCCCAGTTACTAGACAAGGCCATGCAACACTATGGCTGTAGGATGTTTAAATGCCTGCAGTGGGACAGTGGTTGCACTGAGCCCTTGTGTAGGAGAGATCCTTCCTGCAGTTGCACAAGGCTGCATGGCTTCAAACTGCTTTATACTTCAGCTGGGCAGGTAAGACAAACGCTCACTATGTACTAGTCTCAGTATATATGAAGTCTAACATAATAGCTCAAGAATTCCCCTCACGTTTAGGTACAGAAATCATGGTGTAAGGGGCAAAGCCGTCTTGCAAAACATGCTTTAAAAGTTTTACAGCAAGTTTTGATTTTTGTTGTGTTTCATGTAGTTTGTCTGTGAGAGTCATAGAGTTCAGCAGTAGATAAGGAAGCTGGTAGTGATCAGGTAGCAGAACATCCAGGTTAGGGGGCAGGGGGGATTCTGCCACTGGAATTCAGCCCCAGTGATGCCTGCAGTGAGTAGTGACTTGTGACCCTCAGCATGATCACTGCTTTGTGCAGCATATTATGTGAACTTCACAAACAGCTGTGTGCCAGGGCAGCAGACCTTGCTCTTTTCAAGTGCCATACATCGTGTCCATTTGTTCATTGAAAAAAGGGGGCAATGCCAATATCTTATGGCATCATATATGGGGTGGTACTCTCACAAGCTTAGAATAGAATCAAGATGCTGGGATCAACATATATCTTAATCTGAATACACTAAAGAAGATGCAAAACTGGATAACAAGAGAGATGAGGTAATATCAAACATCCTGAAGCACTCAAAGCTAAGGAATTTTAGGCAGGAATCCTCCAACTGCAGAGTTGTGTACCACTTTAATTATATTCCAGTGGTACTAGAAGTAGCTTTTATAAAAGATGCACTGTGAACAGGGGTATTGGAAGTAGATTTTAGAAAAGTTATAATGTAAACAAGAGGAATGGAAGCAGCTTTTATAAAAGATGGGGTATTGGAAGTAGCTTTTAGAAAAGTCATAATGTAAACAAGAGGAGTGGAAGTAGCTTTTAGAAAATATGTACTGTGAACAGGGGTACTGGAAATAGCTTTTAGAAAAGACTTACTGTGAACAGGGGTATCAGAAGTAGCTTTTAAAAAAGACGTAATGTAAACAGGGGTACTGGAAGCAGCTTTTAGAAAAGATGTACTGTGAACAGGGGTATTGGAAGTAGCATTTAGAGAAGATGTACTGTGAACAGGGGTATTGGAAGTAGCTTTTAGAAAAGATATAATGTAAACAGGGGTACTGGAAGTAGCTTTTAGAAAAGATGTACTGTGAACAGGGGTATTGGAAGTAGTTTTTAGAAAAGACAATGTAAACGGGTACTGGAAGCAGCCTTTAGAAAAGATGTACTGTGAACAGGGGTATTGGAAGTAGCATTTAGAGAAGATGTACTGTGAACAGGGGTATTGGAAGTAGCTTTTAGAAAAGACATAATGTAAACAGGGGTACTGGAAGTAGCTTTTAGAAAAGATGTACTGTGAACAGGGGTATTGGAAGTAGCTTTTAGAGAAGATATAATGTAAACAGGGGTATTGGAAGTGGCTTTTAGAAAAGACCTACTGTGAACAGGGGTATCAGAAGTAGCTTTTAGAAAAGACAGAATGTAAACAGGGGTACTGGAAGTAGCTTTTAGAAAAGAAGTGGTGTGAACATAGTATATTGCCTTCTCTGTAGCCTACTGAGCCTCTGAAACCTGTATTTTGGGAAAGGGGGATACAGTCTCATCATAAAGATGTTGATTTATTTCCATGACCAGTAGAAAGAAACACAAATATCAGATTTTGTGAGGTTAGGTAGTTCAGTTGTGTAACCATACCCTCTCCCCAAAGAAATTCCATTGTCACCCAAGTCCATTAACTCTGTGCAGTCAGGAGGGTGATAAGACAGATGAAATAATATACTGGCTTACAGCATCAGCCATAGTGAGCCCAGTCATTCTGTTAGTACCTGGACAACAGTATGCCTCAACAAACCACATGAAGAAGACAGCACTAATGTCTGGTGGGATTGAGCAAGGAGAGGATGAGAATATTTGGGAATACCAACTCACTTATTCAAGTAGTAATGACTAGTATAACACTGAAATGGCCACATTAATTCTTTGGGAGTACCAATTCAGTTATTCATGTAGTAATGACTGGTATAACACTGAAATGACCACATTAATTCTTTGGGAGTACCAATTCAGTTATTCATGTAGTAATGACTGGTATAACACTGAAATGACCACATTAATTCTTTGGGAGTACCAATTCAGTTATTCATGTAGTAATGACTAGTATAACACTGAAATGGCCACATTAATTCTTTGGGAGTACCAATTCAGTTATTCGTGTAGTAATGACTGGTATAATGCTGAAATGGCCACATTAATTCTTTGGGCGTACCAATTCAGTTATTCGTGTAGTAATGACTGGTATAACACTGAAATGGCCACATTAATTCTTTGGGAGTACCAATTCAGTTATTCGTGTAGTAATGACTGGTATAATGCTGAAATGGCCACATTAATTCTTTGGGAGTACCAATTCAGTTATTCATGTAGTAATGACTGGTATAACACTGAAATGGCCACATTAATTCTTTGGGAGTACCAATTCAGTTATTCGTGTAGTAATGACTGGTATAACGCTGAAATGGCCACATTAATTCTTTGGGAGTACCAATTCAGTTATTCGTGTAGTAATGACTGGTATAACGCTGAAATGGCCACATTAATTCTTTGGGAGTACCAATTCAGTTATTCGTGTAGTAATGACTGGTATAAAACTGAAATGGCCACATTAATTCTTTGGGAGTACCAATTCAGTTATTCGTGTAGTAATAACTGGTATAACACTGAAATGGCCACATTAATTCTTTGAGAGTACCAATTCAGTTATTCATGTAGTAATGACTGGTATAACACTGAAATGACCACATTAATTCTTTGGAGTACCGATTTAGTTATTCATGTAGTAATGACTGGTATAACACTGAAATGACCACATTAATTCTTTGGGGGTACCAATTCAGTTATTCATGTAGTAATGACTGGTATAACACTGAAATGACCACATTAATTCTTTGGAGTACCAATTCAGTTATTCATGTAGTAATGACTGGTATAACACTGAAATGGCCACATTAATACTTTGGGAGTACCAATTCAGTTATTCATGTAGTAATGACTGGTATAACACTGAAATGGCCACATTAATTCTTTGGGAGTACCAATTCAGTTATTCGTGTAGTAATGACTGGTATAACAGTGAAATGGCCACATTAATTCCTTGGGAGTACCAATTCAGTTATTCGTGTAGTAATGACTCGTATAATGCTGAAATGGCCACATTAATTCTTTGGGAGTACCAATTCAGTTATTCATGTAGTAATGACTGGTATAACACTGAAATGGCCACATTAATTCTTTGGGAGTACCAATTCAGTTATTCGTGTAGTAATGACTGGTATAACACTGAAATGGCCACATTAGTTCTTTGGGAATACCAATTCAGTTATTCGTGTAGTAATGACTCGTATAATGCTGAAATGGCCACATTAATTCTTTGGGAGTACCAATTCAGTTATTCATGTAGTAATGACTGGTATAACACTGAAATGGCCACATTAATGTTTGTGTGTTGGCCATGTGAGGAGTAGATGCAAATAATAAGCCTTGGAGAAAAGGTAAAGGGAGTTCTGCATGTTATGCCTTTTTCCAGTGGAAAAATGACTTTTGCATTGACTTTGTGTAAAGTAATATTTTATGACTGGGAAATTATACCATTTTCTCAAAGGACATTATAACTTTCTTAAAATTATATTATGAAACAACAGGGGATTTAAGGAAAACAGGAGACACAATAGATTTATGAAATGGAGAAAGAAGGGATTTTTTGTAAATGAAACTTAAAAGTAGGCCATGTAGCAACTATTATTTGATTAAGTAAGTGATCAACTAAAATGTTAACTGTTTATATGAAGAGATACATCATATGATATCAGAGAGTCCAAAGCAAAGGTACAAATTCTGTGACATGAGGGGCATAGTAACAAGGAGGGGAAAAATATACAGAATTTATATCAGGGGGAGCACTTGTTATGCCTTGTTTGTGTAAACAAAGGACAACTTGGGAAAACAAAATGAAGCAGGAAAATTTAAAGAAGCTATGACTAAACTGGGCAGAGAACATTTATTAAGCCCAAGGTGGTGAAGATTAATTAATTATGGAGAATTCTAAAGTGGTGACATTTGAACAGGTCAGTGTCTGATGAAAAGGAAGAGAAAAGAGCAAATTCTGAAGCAGAGTACAGCTGTCATAAATGTTGGTGGAGGGACAGTGGGAATGCTTTAAGTGTTTTGGCAGTAAATGTGACATTTTGAAAATGAGGTAAGAAAATGTAAAATACTGCATTGCATGCAACGGCAGGAAAAACTGTAAATTAAGAAGATGTAATGTAGATGTAAATAAAAAGCAGAGCTTTTCTACAAAATGCAGTGGATGGGAGACTCAGTAATCTAAGGCAGAAGAATGCCTATGGATAGCAATGTTAATTCAGCAGAGTTCTAACAATGGAGTTATGAATATTTTAGTAATCAAGCCTGTGTGGGTGGTATCATGATATTTGGAAAAGCGAGATAAAGTACAAAAATATGTTGTAACTTATGCCTTAATTATTTAATTGCTGGAAGAAGGTTGTGGTGTTGGTGGAACATATGACCAAAAGGTAGCAGTATACTTTTTAAAGCTGTATTAAAGGGTCTATATTATAACAGCAAACGCTTAAAATAGCAAAAGCTGTATAATCAACCCCAAAAAATCAAAACAGCAAAATGCCGAACACACGGAACAGAGATTTTTTTCCCCAGGGAAAAAAAAAACGCTGCTCCGTAAAAAAAAAAAAAAACACTACTTAAATATACCAACTCCAAGATCGCACCAAAGTGGAGGAAATGGCAAAGTCCCAAAAACGGCCCAGTGATGTTTTTCCCTGGGAAAAAAATTTCTGTTCCGTGTTTTCGGGATTTCACGGTTTCAATTTAAAACTGTCGATGAAACAGCGTTTGCTATTTTAAGAGTTTGCTGATATAATAGGGAACCGTATTAAATGCATTTGATTTTTACAGATGTTTCCTGCTGTGTTTTTTTCTTCTGGCATCATTGGAGTGCTGTGTATGTGTTTTGAGTAATTGACTATTTATTTCTATGGAGCCAGTCATAATTATAACTTTCAGTAGTTGGATATTCTAATAAAATTTTATGGACAAGGCACATGGATAACCAGCCTTGTACAACACAATGCATGAGGTACTAGGGCCTTAGAGCAAACAGGCAGCATAATTTCAAACATATACATATCTGTCAAAACACGTTATCTGTACAGTTTTGCTGTTACATTTAAAAAGTCTTTTTTTTATTAAATAGTGTTATTTTTAGTTTCGATTTCATAAGAACATATAGCAGTGATATATAATTCAGATATGTATTGAGCTTGTTATCAAGGATCAGCTCTGAGCCCTTTCTTATTTGCAATGGTGATGGACAGGTTGACAGATGAGATCAGACAGGAGTCCCCGTGGACTATGATGTTTGCAGATGACATTGTGATCTGTAGTGAGACTAGGGAACAGGTGGAGGAGACCCTGGAGAGGTGGAGATATGCTCTAGAGAGAAGACGAATGAAGGTCAGCAGGATTATGACAGAATATATGTGTGTGAATGAGAGGGAGGATAGAGGAATGGTCAGGATGCAGGGAGTAGAGGTGGTGAAGGTGGATGAGTTTAAATACTTGGGATAAACAGTTCAGAGTAATGGTGAGTGTGGAAGAGAGGTGAAGAAGAGAGTACAGGCAGGATGGACTGGGTGGAGAAGAGTGTCAGGAGTGATTTGTGACAGATGAGTACCAGTAAGAGTGAAAGGGAAGGTCTACAAGAGGGTAGTGAGACCAGCTATGTTATATGGGTTGGAGGCAGTGGCATTGACAAAAAGGCAGGAGTCAGAGCTGGACGTGGCAGAGTTAAAGATGTTAAGATTTGCACTGGGTGTGACGAGGGTGGACAGGATTAAGAATAAGTATCTTAGAGGGTCAGCCTAGGTTGGAAGGTTTGGAGACAAAGCCAGAGAGGCAAGATTACGTTGGTTTGGACATGTGCTGAGGAGGGATGCAGAGCTTATTGGGAAAAGATGCTAAGGATGAAGCTGCCAGGTAACAGGAAAAGAGGGAGGCCTAAGATAAGGTTTATGGATGTGGTGAGAGAGGACATGCAGGTGGTTGGTGTGACAGCGCAAGATGCAGAGGACAGGAAGAAATGGAAACAGATGATCCACTGTAGCAACCCCTAACGGGAGCAGCCGAAAAGACGAAGATCCTGAAAAAAATGTAAATTGTTAATTATGTCTATTTGTTGTTAACCAAATGGTTCGCAAATGGTGGCCTGTCGCTGGTACATACATGCCTCTCAACAGACCAGATGTTTGCCTAATATTTTTGGTCGGTTCCTCATACAAATGATGGCTTTTTGGCAAATTGGTTAGAACTGAATTCAATAAATAATGACAGACATTTGAGTTTCAGACTTCCTATCCTTCACAAAATGACTACATGTTAACACAAATCTTTTTATTCTAAAAGAACAGTGTTTAAGCATTGTCCCTATTTTTGGGCCTTTGCCCTCCCATTATTTCTATCCTTTGCTGAGCAGTTGAGGGATGTAAGTACATAGCATTGCCACAATGGTAAGACTATATCTCTGATACTCTCGGAAATATCCCAGCAAACTTCTCAAAATATATGTCATTACTCACAATTGCACATTGCAGCTAATAAGTTGAGATATGAAGGTGTGCTCACAACAGTTTAATATAATGTGTAGCAGGGCAGTCAACCATAAGTTCAGTGACAGAAAGATTCCATGTTCAGGAAAAGTATGTTATTTTTGCCATGATATAATGATTTTCAACATTACTGTGTTCCCCATGCAGAAATTATATATACATACATATTACCCACCACATTTTAGATGTTGGACATAAAGTTAAGAGAAATGCACTAGCCAAGCATTGCATGGAGAGAAATTGCCATAGCTCTTTCAAGTTCCATATCCTCAGTTGTATAAACTTAATCTAGCCCCACTTAATGGGAACAAGAATGCCCTGCTTGAGAAAAAGGAGCCTAAGTTGCAAATTCCCATGAATGCATGCAGCAAACCTGAGCTCAATATCAATTGCTCAGTTAAAAGTCTACTGGAATTAAGGAAACTTAATCACAGACTGTACTCCTAAATGAAACCTCTGGATACGGATATCAAAGAGACTAGGATCAGCTTCCAGAACAGCCCAACCATTGTTTTACAACTAGCTCCACCCCTTTCTAATTTCTGCCAATCAACAAGGACCCATTTGTTCCAATTTCAAACCATGCCCCCCACTAGGTATTTATCTTGAGTGTACAAGAGGCTTGTAGTCCTTTTTGGATGGAAATCATCAGAGGAGGAACAACTGCTATCAAGAAAAGGACAAAGGCAACAGAAAACCTGCAACACCTGACATACCATGGCACTTGGGTACTAGAGTTCCATCCTTACCAACCTGTGGTTGGGATTAGGGCTCTGTATCTGGACCTTCACATTAACTTGGCACTCAGACTTTGATTCCTCTTCTGCATTTGCTCACTCTGAAGTTTTTTAATAAGTTATCAACCTAGATTTTGCTCCAGCTTCACCCTAGTGAATGTAGAAGAAGATTTAAATATACAGTTTATTGACTGCGGTGGTGGTGCTGCGGTAGCATTGTCGCCTCACAGTTAGACGTTGCCCGTTCGATTCTCAGTTAGAGCGTTTCTGTGTGTCGACATGAGTGAATGGGAATTCCTTTGTTGAAGGTTGTGCGTTAGGCTCGGCAAGCCAGCACATAAAAATCTACTGCCAATCATTAGCGGACCGGAGTTCCGCTGTGGCGACCCCTAACAGGGAAAAAGCCGAAAGACACAAACTGTTAACACAAATTAAAGTGATTCACTAAAAAAAAGACTAGCACTTCCTTTGGTGGCATTTCAAGAAGATGATGTCTGACAGCACCATCACTGTAAATGCAGAAAATAGCACCCTGTGTATTGTGTCTAGGCTGTGTAACATGACAGAGGTACATTTTTTTAAATGAATCAATTGAAAACAAAATCACATAAGCTTAGCCCCAGTCATTGGGGACATTTTCAAGTATAACAGATTAAAAAGAGTGTTTCTGATACGCTGGCACAAAATATCAAGGTGTGCTACATTAGTTTCTTTGTAAACTTTATGTTTTAGACGACTCTTAAAACAGGAATTAGTAGGGTGAACAATGGAAATACTAAGTTAGCTAAGGTAACATAAAATTATTTTAGGAAGATGAAATTAGGGAAGTTAAATCAAGTATATTTTAAGTTTAAAAGAAAAGAATGGCACAGGAAAGCAGCACATGAGGTTTGTTCTCTGCTCATTGGAAGGTACTAAAAAGGAGGTCACAGGAAACTTAAATAAGATTAAATTTAAATAAGCACAATTTATAATGGGGCTTTTATGGAGAAAGATCCTCCAAAAGCTACCTGTAAAGGTATGAAATGAAACATAAAAGACAAGAGAAAACAATATATTTGATAAATAGTTGTATGACTGAAGAAACAGTGAATCATATCTGTCTATGATTTAGTCAAATTCAGGGTTTTGAGAAAGAGTTAGTGAATGTATTGACTATAGCTGAGGTCAGAAGATTAACAGAGGAAAATATACTTTTTACTGTCTTTGATGGTACATCATACAGCATGATTAAAAAGAAAAACAACTTGTTTTTATTACGTGTTTATATAAAATGTGGAAATATGGATGCTTTGAACATTCTACAGAATATAATATTGACTAATAAAAGCAAGATTACTGATTTACCCTTGATTAATTTCTGAGTAAGTACTGTTTTAAAATTAAATATTAATGGATTATGTACTCTAAAAAAAGAGTGATTGTTGTTGTATAGGAATGCTTGTGCCTTTTTGATGGATTAATAAAGAACCCCCTTCTGTTTAGATAAGTGTAATGGGATATTTACCAACCATCTAAACTATCACCATCTCAGGCAGATGGGACCTCAGTTTATTGTGTCATCCAGTGGGTATCACCATTTGCATAGAACCCCTTCCCTACAGCTTATTGTGGGTGAAAGGCATGGGACAGAACACAGTAGTTTGTAGAAATGGGCAGCACACTGTGGTTGGTGGACAGAGGGCTTCAGTCTGTGTGTGACACACGTGTGGCTTTGGCTGGCAGATATGGGTCAGCAAGCTCCTATATGGACTTCAAAATGCATACAATTTGCATAGTGTTATGACCTACACAGTTCACTAATATGAGGAGGAATATTGTGGGGGGGGATGCAAATGCAGGACAGCACATTGTGGTTTGCAGACATGGGACATCACAGTGTTGTTTTCGGATGAGGGTCATGTACCGTAGTTTACAGGCAAGGGACATCACATTGTGGGTGACAGACATTAGGCTGCACAATGTGAGTGGCAGGCATAGTGTAGCACAATGTGGTTGGCAAACATGAAGAAGCAAACCATGGCTGGCAGGTGTGAACCAGTACACTAGTTTGCAGACATCAGGCAGCACACTGTGGGTGACAGATGTGGGACAATGTGGCAGACATGATCAGCACATTGCAGGTAGAAAACATGGGACACTACATTGTGAATGGCAGATATTGCATAAGAGCATTGTAATTATCAAAGGACAGCACTGTGGCTGGCAGACATAGAACAGCATACCATGGTTGACAGACATGGGACAGTATACTTTGTGTGAGTTAAATATGATACAACACAGTGTCTGTAGCAGACACTATAGGCAGGGGAGTGTGTGTGTGTGTGTGTGTGTGTGTGTGTGTGTGTGTGTGTGTGTGTGTGTGTGTGTGCGTGTCACAAAAATGACAGAGCAGATTGTGGGTGGCAGACTTAGAACAGCACAACATGAGTGGCAAACAGGCAACAGGATATGAGTGGCAGAAATGGTACTACACAGTGTGGGTTGCAGATGTGATAGTACAACATAAATGGCAGATGTAGTACTGCACTTTGTGAATGGCAGATATAACAGCATACTGTGGATGGTTACTACTGAACAGTACAAAGTGGATAGATGACATCGCACAGTACAGTGGATTGGTCGATGTGGGACATTACAGATGGTTGGAAACATGGGACAGTACTGGGTCGGTGTTAGATATGATGACATGGTGTGAGTAGCTTACATGGGACAGCAAATGGTGGTTTTAGACATGGGACAGCACATACTGGAAAAGATGGTGTGAGTAGCTGATGTGGAACAGTACAGTGTGAATGGCAGACATGGGACAGTAGAGTATGGATGTCAGGCATGATAGCTTATTACAGTTGGCACACACACAGGACAGTACAATGTGTGAAGTTAATATAGAATGGCATACTGTTCTTGACAGACATGGTTAAACACAAAATGTGCACAAAACACGGGACAGCATGCTGTGTAGGAGATATGGGGCAGCACACTATACTTGGCAGATGTGGAACAGTATCGAGCAGGTGGCAGACTTGGTTCATAAGACAGCGCAGCATGGGAGGCAGCCATGAAACTGAATGGTATGGATGGCAAACGTGTGCCAGTACATTGTGGACACTGCAGCCTTGCAGTGTCTGACCATATTCATTCTGCACTGAGCAGACATAGTGGTTGTAATTCTGCTAATAAATTTTTCTAGCGCCATTGACATTGTTTATCAGTTTTTCCTTACTGAATGCCTACATAATGTAGGAATCAGTACAAGCCATGTGCTAGTTCTATTAACTACTTAGAAAATCACAGTCAAGGAGCTGGAACAATGAAATATCTGCACTTGTAAAACTTCATTATAATGCACCTCAAGGGTCCATACTATGGCCGATATTATTCATTATAGTGGAAAACAGCATGAAGTCTGGTTGTTCTGCAGCAAAGTGAAATCAGTATACTGCAACAAGCAGTAGCATACCCAGTGTCCAGCAAAAGCTGCAAGCAGCATTTTCATATATGCTGTCCTGTTCAGTCTATTCAAATTTATATTTAAATGTAAAGAAAACTAAAGCATACCACTTTCTCCTAACTCTAATATCTCAGCTCATTATTTCAGTCTTAAACTCCACTTTCATAGAAGTAATAAAATTTTTACTATACTTCTAGATCATGAATTTACCCTTTCTAACTATACTGATGACAGCATATCAAAAACATTGATTACGGTCTATAGTGCCAAAGAATACCAGCACCTATGGCAGGTTTAGCCCTAGCGTCAGCAGCACTGGTTGATTCCCAGCTTACTGTATGTGGACACATAGTCTTGATTATTTTACCAAAGTATAACTATAAAAACTAGAAATCGAATCCCACGGAATAGCTAAGTTCATTGTTAACCTTCTCGGTCAGATACCTCCCAACTGTGAGTGATGCCCTTAATTGCTTCTCAGAATTTTGCTTCATCCCAACTAGAACTGGGAATTCTTTTGAGATGTTCTAAGTTACTTAGTTCTTGTGTTTTCCCTGACTCTGGATTTAAACATGGAGAGCTGTGCATCATTTGTACTCATTGCTATGTACCACTTTAGCAGTCACCTTCTTCCTCTGTACAAAAATATATACCAGTTTATCAATTACTCATGTTTCACTAAACCTTATGAAAGCAAACATTTAATTTGTATCAAATGTCATGCATGCAAAGCAACCATATAGCAATGAAAACTAATATTAGCAGTGGATAAACATTACAATTATTTCTGTGAAGCTTACCTCACTTTTCCAGTAGAAAACCTACCACCCTTTAGATATAGTCCATTACGGCCTGCTTTCACAGCATCTAGTCAGAGTTCACCTAGAGACAAATGTCTATCTCTGTAGAGTAACCTGAATTAGCAGACAGTCTTACAGCTGTGTATCCTGTGCAGATAATATGTAATACCCTTTGCAATTAATAAAATTCCACATCCATTCTTTTCCTGCATCCGCTGTTTATGTTCATTAATACTTCTCTCAAACTGTAAACACATCATTACTAAAAATGTCTTCTCTTCCCCTTTGCCCTTGTGTAGAGTATTTACTTTCTATTTTTTACATTTTTTTATTTCTTTTTACCCCCTTTTTTACATACACACACTTTCTTTATTTTCTTCTACTTTATTTCTTTCCCTTCACTAGTACTCTCTCACTGCGTTATCCCAAGTACTTCTGTGATACTTTCCACTATTAGAAGTGTTTTCCCTGCTTCACTCAATTGCTAACTCAGTTCCCCTCTGTATAGATGTCTGCTATGATACATTCATCCCACTCTTCTGCTGTTTCATTCACTGTTTCATCATGCTGTAATTGTTTTGGCATGGAGACAGAAAGCCCTTGCTATGACCAATATGAGCCGAGTCTAACCAGTGGCTCAAGCACTTGTTGGAGCCAGCAAGGCAAAGACAGCAATGTGAAGATGAGGCTGGATTGCAAAGACCCATCACCTACCATTACCTTGGAGTCAGCAAGTATGAGTAGGGATTCAGGGCTGAAAAACAAAACGATCCAGCTTAGAATGATTTCACTTTGTCCAGCACATTCGAACCTTGTCCCAAGGGATTGAGAGGGCGTTTGTCCAGGGGAAACAAATGGGTTACAGTTGCAGCTGGGAGTATAAACTCAGTCAGAATAACACTGGGACAAAATAATAATAGTAATAATAATAATAATAATAATAATAATAATAATAATAATAATAATAACAACAATAATGTATTGTTTTTACTTCTTTCGTAACCTCTTCCTACGTTCCATTCTCCCCTAAATTTCTCTGTGTAACACTCCATTTATTTCACTCTTTCTCCTTATGCAAACCTTCACCTTTTCCATTCTGCCTTGCTTTCCTCCCAACTCTAAACACCTGGACCCTTCAAATAAAATTCCTTCTGCCCTAATTTAATTCCTTTCTACTACATTTTACCCCATGTAATATTCAGTTTAATTGTTATTGGTATTGCAAATGATTGTGTATGTGTGTGGCATGACATTTAGAACCCACCCTTGCCAGAACCTCAAAGCACTGGGATGGCTAGAGTATCCTACCTTTCTACAGTTCAACCAGCTTATAGTAGCGCATAAAATACTCCCATCAACCTGATAACACCCCCTCCCTCAAAAATATTCTCACCCCTCAGAGTGGCCCAGGCCATTACGCTCAGCTGATAAACTAATGATACTTACCCAAAAATCCAACAACTGTGCAGGCAATGCTACATTTGCCTACTCAACCGGTAAAATCTGGAATCTACTCCCTACTCCCTACTACCGTTACCAAGGAAACATCACTACCCCTATTTAAAAGAGAACTCAAAAAATAGCTCACATCTCGTTGACTGTGCTCTTATTCTAAACCTGACTAACAACTTCACTAATATATGTCTTGCTACCCAACCTGCTGTTTAACCAAGTATCTATGCCTCATAGCATTTGAATGTCTAAGCATTGTGAATTATGAGATGAGATCACATTGTATTCTATGTTTACATTTTCTGATGCGTCTTTGCCAATCAGATGTAAGTCTGCACAGTGTGTATATTGATATCTGCCTGTATTCTTTGTCTATATTTTTCTAAACATGTCTGCCTGAGTTTATCACTCAGTGATGTATGTACTCTCTCTTTTTTGGTATGTGGAGCTTTTCTCCCTGGGCCTCCGCTGAAAATGGACATATATCCAGTCGGACTATCCTGGTCAACAAATGTAAAATAAATAAATAAGTTGAACATTCTTCTGCACTACAGCTGAAGACTTTATGGTAATATTTGTGATTTGGTTATGTGTTCATTTGAATAAAATAGTCAATCTCACTAATGTAACATTTATTGTGCAACCCCTACAATTTACCTCTACCAGATGGTGCTACAAGTTCAGTCTTTTAACGGTTTCTCAACTATTCACTTGTATAGGTATTGTTATATGTTGTTATTAATGCGTCTTGGAGATTTTATCCCTAGGCCGTAACCTTAAATGGGTTTTGTGTACTTAGACTTTTTTGCTAATCAGAGCAAATAAATAAGCAAACAAACAGTAAACATGTAACAGCACAGAGCTGATGTTTCAAGGGAGGAAAGGAAGAGTTTCTTAACATATACTGTAGGCAAGGACACATGAAGGTTATTTAATAAGAATACAAGGCAACTAAGCACCGAACATGAAGTGGAGAGTTTTGGTAACTACTTGTGCTTAGGACAGACAGTGTGAGACAGTAGCAATAATACAGTTATAAAATGTGAATCCCCGAAATAGGGCAGAAATATTCAGCAATGAATATGTTTTCAAAAAGCTGTCACCTTAAATATAGGCTAACTCTTGGATGAAGATAGAAATACTGCAGTTGTTCAAGAAACTGGCAGGTCAGCAAATGGTACACTGAAGAATTACAAAACTTGCCAAGCCAGGGAAGGTATAAAAATGGTTTACTTTCATTGCAGGATTAGGGTTCCAAAATCTTTTTTATTTGGATATTAAAAGAAACTAATGGAGCTGTTCCAGTCCACAGACCAATTTTACAATCTAAAAGCACATGCATCCCCAGTGGAAGGCAAAGTAAGAGAATAGCACACACATTCTCTTTCCTTATAAGTTAGCATTAGAAAATAAGAAGCAGATCAGAAAGATAGCTTCCATGAGGAGGAAAGTGAGAAAGTATTAGTTACAGTATAAGGAAACAGAGAAAGTATTAGTTACAGTATAAGGAAACAGAGAAAGGATTAATTACAGTATAAGGAAACAGAGAAAGGATTAGATACAGTATAAGGAAACAGAGAAAGGATTAGTTACAGTATAAGGAAACAGAGAAAGGATTAGTTACAGTATAAGGAAACAGAGAAGGTATTACTTACAGTATAAGGAAACAGAGAAAGGATTAGTTACAGTATAAGGAAACAGAGAAAGGATAAGTTACAGTATAAGGAAACAGAGAAAGGATTAGTTACAGTATAAGGAAACAGAGAAAGGATTAGGTACAGTATAAGGAAACAGGGAAGGTATTTAGTTACAGTATAAGAAACAGAGAAAGGATTAGTTACAGTATAAGGAAACAGAGAAAGTATTAGTTACAGTATAAGGAACAGAGAAAGGATTAGTTAGAGTATAAGGAAACAGAGAAAGGATTAGCTACGGTATAAGGAAACAGAGAAAGGATTAGTTACGGTATAAGGAAACAGAGAAAGGATTAGTTACGTATAAAGAAACAGAGAAAGGATTAGTTACAGTATAAGGAAACAGAGAAAGGATTAGTTACAGTATAAGGAAACAGAGAAATGATTAGTTACAGTATAAAGAAACAGAGAAAGGATTAGTTACAGTATAAGGAAACAGAGAAAGGATTAGTTACAGTATAAAGAAACAGAGAAAGGATTAGTTACAGTATAAGGAAACAGGGAAAGGATTAGATGCAGTATAAGGAAACAGAGAAAGGATTAGTTACAGTAAAAGGAAACAGAGAAAGGATTAGTTACAGTATAAGGAAACAGAGAAAGGATTAGTTACAGTATAAGGAAACAGAGAAAGGATTAGTTACAGTATAAGGAAACAGAGAAAGGATTAGTTACAGTGTAAGGAAACAGAGAAAGAATTAGTTACGGTATAAGAAAACAGAGAGTATTAGTTACAGTATAAAGAAACAGAGAAAGGATTATTT
This sequence comes from Protopterus annectens, assembly GCF_019279795.1. Taxonomy (NCBI): domain Eukaryota; kingdom Metazoa; phylum Chordata; order Ceratodontiformes; family Protopteridae; genus Protopterus; species Protopterus annectens. Next base: position 90,749,117 of record NC_056739.1, on the reverse strand, counting down.
ACAGTATAAGGAAACAGAGAAAGGATTATTTACAGTATAAGGAAACAGTGAAAGTATTATTTACAGTATAAGGAAACAGAGAAAGGATTATTTACAGTATAAGGAAAGAGTGAAAGGATTATTTACAGTATACAGAAACAGAGAATGTATTATTTACCATAGAAGGAAACAGAGAAAGTATTATTTACAGTATAAGGAAACAGAGAAAGTATTATTTTGCAGAAGATATACTGATGCCATTGAGAAAGAGAAGTGCAAAGGTTTTGGTTTACAAAAAGGGTAGTGAGGTAATGGAGGAGTAATTCTGCAAACTGTTAGTGCCTCCAAGAACCACTGACAAGCTAATAATACATTCAGTGTCACCTTGGTGTGGTAACGCATGCAGAGGGAGAAGGAGTTCCTGTAGTTCACAAGGAAAATGTAGCTGTTTTGTGGGAAACCATTATAATCTGATCACAGGAGAAAACAATGCAGTCCACAAGAAAACAGGAAATGTGCCTGAAATTACAGGAAACATGTCAAAACATCTGGGAACAAGTTGCACAGAGGATGAATTGCATGTCATTTAAAACTAAATATAAACAATACAAGTCCTTGGTTTGTTAACATTTTAAGAGACTAGAGATTTTTTACTATACTGTCTGTGAAGGCCTGTGAGAGAATATCTTATTGGTACTGAAGACACTGCAATAGCTTAATGAAATGTTCACACTTAAAAAAAGCCTGGAGTGTAGTCATGGAGTGCGGGGGGAGGTCAAAGTGACAGTAAATTAGTGTCTGTGAATGGATGCTTCAAACCTGTAGGAGCAAGTGCATACTGTTTTTCTTACTGACACAAAGGTTTGGATGATCGGCTTATTAGAAGAGAGTTGTGGAATGTGTTAGAGCAGGCTTATCGGCAGTGCAGAGACCAGAGATACTATGGACATTTGTAGGGCAAAAGCCTGTTACCATGGTGACACCATCAGATATAGCACATCTAAGGGGTACAGTCTATTAAAGACTGCTTAGGCATATACAGGATTGTCATTTTGCGTTTGTATTCTTCCTGAATTAAGTTTTGTATTCATTTCTGGCTTTGGCTGTGGGCCACTTACAGCACGAGTAACGGTTATCAGAAATCAGCAATTTCTGAAGGGTGTGCAGTGTTAGCAAATATGTGGCACATGCTGTATGCCTAGATAATTTGACCTAGATATCTGCATCCGTTTCCTTGCATTTCTGCATCTGTAGGCTAAAACATCATCAGTCTTTCTCTCTACACGTATGCACTCCGTAAGGTAATAGTCTCTCTAGGAAATATGCTAATAATATCTTTTCTTACCAAGCCTTAGTTACTACAGCCACTGCCTATTAACAAAGCTGAGATTTACATTTTAACAAAGAGAAACCAAGTCTTCCTTCCTTTGGATAATTAGATCAATGGATGTTAGCATTTTGTGCCACATTGCTGCCACCTAGGGGACAGTAAGGGGTGCAGGTGTGGTATTGAGTGTGTTGGGGGCTTGATATTCATTGCCTGAGCATATCATAACACATTTTTTTATGAATCATGGGGGTAGGATGCAGAATCATTGCTCTGAAGAGATGATGCAACCATATGTGCACACACTAAGGTGCCCATACTTTGTGTCTTTCCTCATTGTGTTATTGTCACTTTACTAAGTAGAACAAGGCTGGGTTGGGATTCTGCCTTCTTCTACCATGTAGAGCACGAGGTCCATTTATTTCTGATGTGGGATATATACGCTCTGGGCACTTGTACTACACATAGTCTCATGACATTATCAGCTTGCATTTTACTCTGGTGAGCTGTGTTGTCTTGTAAGCACTGCTGGCAACAACAGTTGTCAGAACATAGCACTAGCAGCCAGAGTAAGAAGAAAGCGTAAGGAATTCTGACCCTGAATTAATTGTGTGCATGAATGAGGAGAAGGAGGCTGACAGTTTAGCCCCCTCCCTAATAATTATCTTCATTTCATTCAGTGCCGGAGACCAATGCACCTTTGACTTGCATTTGTCAGCTTCCAGAAATAATCACAATTGGCATACTGAACCTTGCCAAGAAAACATCCTTAATGGCTAACCGTTGCATTGGAAATGTCACCTGAGTGAAGTAGGAGTTTTGGAAATGTGAAGGAAATGCACTGCCTATACAGAAAGTAGAAGTCCTTACAATTTACAATTAAATAAGGCATTAAATGATGGCATGCATGCATAACACTGAAACTAGCATTCTCTTTGTTTGTATCACACAGATCTGAAAGTTTCAATCCTGCTGGCCACAGCAGCAGTGTTGGGCACCAGCATCTGTATTTCCAAGCAAGAGCACTCTTTGCTTTGCACACCTAAGAACCCTAACCCTGTGTATAAAGCTCCACACTGCCCCTCAAGGAAATCATGTCAGATCATTTCTGTGCAAGCAGATTGCTTTGCACTGATTGGCATATGTCCAGAATCAGGGAGCATGTAAAGATGCACAGGTCTGAAAACAATGCTGCTAGTGTATCCATTTATTTGTTTATTTAAATTTATTAACTGGGTGATTTGGTTCATGTCAGCTCCAGTATTTATAACAATAATTACTGCATAACATAATGCATTTTTTGCTTCTTTTTTTTTCACCAGCCAACTTACCACTGACTTAAAGTCCCCATCTCCCTCTATGAAACCTATCTCCTGTGCCACCACATTCCAAGGGCATCCCAGCATGTCCTTTCACCCTGCAGGTCCCATCCTTCTAGACAAAACAGCCTCATTGTCATGCCAGTTTTGAATGACCCCCTACAAACAGTAGAGGAGTGAGGAAACCAGGATCATTGTTTAGAGGCTAAGATTTTTTTTTTTACCAGCTCTAATCCCCCCCCCAACTTTTCTAACATCATAGCAGGCTGTGGGGGCCATGAGGCATACCCATGAGTGTGCCCCCCCCCCCGGGCCCATGGACCAGCTACACCTACACTGTCCTCCTGCCCCCCAGACGTGTACCATCTTCATGAGCTGTAACCTCCATCAGAGCTCCAGCAGAGCAACAACAGGTATGGTCTTTAGCCCCCCCCCCCCGGATAGGCACGCCCATCCTCCATGCCGGCACTGTCAGTAGCCCAAGCCGGTAATGAAACTTGTGCCACCTAGGTCATAGTGAGGGCTTTATCACTGTATACCACAAGGCTGGCAATAACATAAGGCATTTAAAGAACCGTATTGTACTGTACAGTGGGATAAATATTATTTCCTATTACATGGAAGAATTTTTCAGAATCAACAGAAGTTATTCAGTTGTTCTATAGAATGACAATATGATAGAGACAGTACTCCATCTTCCTTTACTTATACATATTAATAAGGAACACTGATTAAAAGGCAAGTTGCATAGTTAGAAGAAAGAAAACAAATAGAAGAACAAATAAGAAAACTTTATGCATGTTTGAGTAGGACGTATTATATATGGGTATATACACTTGTTGCAAAGCTATAGATATAAAAAAAAGGTTATGCCTAGTGCCCATGCAGGAGTTTGACTGGCTGGATACTGATTATTATATTTTTTCGTTTTTATTTTAGCTCCATTCATAGCTGCACCAAAGGTAAAGGGATAGATCAGCTAATGCCAACAGGGGTAGCATAATGACACCTCAATTACATTGTTCTATGCTACAAAATAGCAAACCATATAAACAGTTTATTTTTGAGACTTGCAGTTACAAAACCATTCTACAAGCACTGGTCTAATCACTTATCTGGTTGTATATGGTTATGAGACTGTCAGCATTCTGACAACTTTTTTTCCAAGGTGGATTACATACCCATGATCCTTCACACGTTTCATATGTACAGTTACTCCTGTCACTTTGGCTGCATGCTGCAGATAGTCAGTGATGCCACCTTCCTTCTATTTATGTGGCCTCCTCAGAATGGACATCCATCCAGAGACCTAGGATACTGATTTAAGCCCTATGTAGGTGCATCATGGTAAGGTATGTAATACCACTGTGCACACCCCCTAATATGCCACCCCCCAGTACTTTGCCAGGTCCAGATGACCCCATTATCACAAGCAGACAAGCATAATTTTAGAGTTTAGATGCCTACCTCCTGTGAAGGACATTTTGCTTATTTTTCATTCACTGACTGATCTTCAGAATGCTTGGCCTGTGACATTATGTGACCAGTAAACTTACTTTAAAGACTTCACAGGGTGCCCAGTACAAAGACAGCCCCACCTTCTAGTCAAGCACTCCCACCCCTACTTTTGTTTAAAGCAGCATATCCATCAAGCAGGTTGCCACACCGTTGCACCCCCACCCACAAAACTTCAAGGTTTTTAAACGTGCATTAGCAACAGTCAGTTTTCTTTATATAATGGGGAGTGCAGGGAGGTGGCAATCACCATGCTATTCAAAACAATGCCCAAACCTGCATGGAAATTCTGTGGTTACTTTAAAGTAAGTTATGTCACAGAATGTGACTGGTCTGTTACCGAATGTGGCTCTGAATAAGTAAGGTACATTACAGAATGTGGCTGACCTGTTATCAAATGTGTCTCAGCATAAGAAAGTTAAGTCACAGAATGTGGCAGGCCTGTTACCGAATGTGGCTCAACATGAGAAAGTTATGTCACAGAATGTGGCAGGCCTGTTGCCGAATGTGGCTCAACATGAGAAAGTTATGTCACAGAATATGGCTGACCTGTTACCAAATGTAGCTCAGCATCAACATGAGATGATTCTCTGCCACAATGCTCTCATGCTAGTCTTAACACCTAAGACTTGCAGGAGCAGAAACTGCCTGTAGTGAATAACTTTTTTCAGAGTAAAGCCCATTTTATGATTGTAGTAATTCACTTGCAGGTTTCCAACTCAGTGTCTTCTATTTTGTAGCCACTGTGCAGCATTGTTTGCTCTAAGTATGCCAGTCTGTACTATTTCTGTATTTTATAGCAGTATACATAGTTAAAATGTAGCACAGCATATGTAGTACAAATGGAGCCACACCGGAGACACTTTGTTAGTACTTGTGCAGTGTTAGTAAGGTAAGAAATAACATTTTTCCTTAAAAATTCTTTGGCTTCATACCAGCTGAATGGAAAACAGCCACTGTTATTCCTTTGCATAAAGGTGGTGCTTCCACTGACCCCAGGAGTTATAGACCTATTAGCCTGACTAGACTTATCTGCAAGGCCATGGAGCGAATCATCATAGACCTTATCAACAAAGATAAAGGAAGTCTCCAAATGCTTGACCCTACTCAATTTGGATTTGTCAGAGGGAGATCATCTGGTGGACTTCTTCAAGACAGTCATCAAGGCCCTGGACAAAGGGAAATCTGTGCATACACCCTACCTGGACTTAGCCAAGGCATTTGACACTTTTCTCTACTCGGGTATCATTGACAAACTCACCAAACTAGGTATCAACCATTATATCGCCAGATAGGTCGCTAACTGGCTCACCAATATAACTCATATAGTCAAAATAAGGGAATCCATCTCCAACAACAGAGCTATAACCAGTAGTATTTGTGAAGCCCCACCACTGGCCCAGTAATCAAGGAACCTCAATCCTCACCACTATCAACAGTGGGGGACGTACACACTGGGAGGATGACAAGTACACACACAGTAAAGTGCAATTTCCCTTAAGAGCACACAAAGACCACAGTCAATCTGGGGCTGGTTTCTCCCTCTTTCTCCAGATCCCCAATAAGACTCCCTACTGGCACAGCTACTGAGCTGAGTCCTTAGCCAAGGTTCCAAGCCAAGTCCTCCATCACTCTCTCTGTCCAACCAGTGCTTTGTGTCCCTGTCCAAGTAGCTGACACACACACTCTTGGAGATTTGTTTTACACACACAGACCTGGGAAAGGCTGGCACAGGTGTACTAGCTATGCCCCCTTCTGCCTAGACTATAAGGTCATTATTACTGCCACCAGAACCCCTTATCAGCTACTTTAAGGCCCTTAACAAAGGGTGTCCAATCCTACTGTGTAATGTTATTATTAATCCAAATGGTAGTCTGACCAAGAGCAAGGCTATTAGGAGTGGCCTGCACAGTGGTACCAAATAAATATGCAAGTAGTCTCAGAGCTTAAATATGTCTCACAAGTATCAGCCAAAAAGATAGGTTTAAATATATTTAATAATACATAATAAAAGAACAAAATACTCAGTAAATAATCACAGTAACTTCAGAATTCAAAATCACAGGAAATATTTAAAACAACATTGCAAGACAGTCTCAAATAAATACAGAAAACATGTAAACTAATCTTTACTAGATTCCTGACAATATCTAAAATAATTTACTGTACCCTAGTTAACGTACTTACAGCAAGGCAAGACAGATGTGGTGAGTGGATGTTTTCAGTGGATGCTGCCAGTTCAAAAGACAAAATATAAAATGCACAGTCACTCTCTCAGAGAGTTCTTAAATTCATATCAAATATTACTGCTGAGATACTTGCAGCATGACATCACTTTTTGCCACCTGACTTCAATTCTCAGGCTCATTGCTAGAAACTGCTAGGCATTTAGCATCTCCCTGTGAAAATACATAGCCTTCAGATGTTTGCACCTGGTGGAAGACATAAAACAATAAAACACTTACAAAGCAATGCATAAGGCTCCCTAGCTTTAGACATCATGTCTCATTGCTGCACTGAAACTGAAAGATAATATCTCGTTTATGGCACAGTTATAAAACAATTTAATTTCAACTATTTTACTGAAGTTTTATGAGTTAACCGTCTATGTGCTAGTTCCCACTGTTAAAACATATACATTTTCACAATTACAATAGTTTATATACATTTCTGTTCTTTTCCAATAGGGTACACTGTGAATACATCTTTAAGCTCAGTACTGTACAAACCCTTTTCACACACACACCTCTGTACCAGCAGTTTGATATACACATAACATACAGTTCTAATACATTTGTATCACAAGCATATGAATCATGCTGACATTCACAACTGAGATATAATCATTTACAAAATTCCAGATAGCTGGGCTGGCAATATTTCCTTTTGTGATAGTGTTCCACAGGGATCAGTCCTGGGACCTCTACAGTTTGTAATCTATTTCTCTGAAGTACAAGCAAAAACTAAAGGTCTGTGGCTGACAAAGTTTGCTAATGACTGCAAACTGGGAGCAGTCATAGACTCCCCAAATGATGTCAACATCCTACAAGAGGTGCCAAAGTCATGACCTTAAACTCAACCTACACAAATGTATTATTGTTCATTTCGGTAAAAACAATGTTCCTGTTAACTACCACATCAGTAGCAACACCTTATGTATGCACTCAGTGGTGAGAGACCTGGGGACACAGGTTGACAGCAACCTTACCTCTAACCACCATGTCTCCACAGTGGTAAAAAGGGCATTCGGTATTGCTCAACTCATAAGTAATGGCATTGCCTCCAGAAAAAAAGAAGTTATAACCTCCATGTTCTCTTCCCTCATCAGGCCAATAATTGAGTACAATGCCCCTTTTGGTATGTACCTTTCCAAGCACCAGCAGCAATTGGAGAGACCACAAAGGTTCCTCACAAGGAAAATTCAGGGTCTTCAGCATCTGTCCTATGGGGATTGTCTGAAATCACTACCACTTTATTCTGTTTCCTACTGACTTCGCAGAGGTGATCTCTGCCTTGCATACAAGGTAAGATCTGATCCTGATTTATTGGAAATGCTGCATATCTATAAGCCAAGTGGTACAAGGGTTACTCACTCTAAAGACCTAAGCCTGGTATGTGACATTAATAAAACCTGCTGGAGGGACAGATTTGTCTCCCAGAGGTTACCACACCTTTGGAACAGATGCCCACTTCATGTCAAACAGTATACCTCTTTGGCCCTCTTCAAATGCAATCGAGATGATTGGATGGTTGACCATAAATTCACTCCGGGGGTTCCACCTGTGTCCCTCTTGGACAGGGGTAATAGGTGCTGATCGTGGAAATAAGGGTAAGACATTGGCTAAGCCTGTAAGGGACCTAGGGCCATTAGCCTAGTAACTTCCTATGAGCCTGTGATCAGATGAGGTTCCCAGTACCCAAGGAACTGCTATTATAAGCTATTATTTTGAAATTTCTTGCTGGGACAACACTGCATTTATATGAAAATTTATTCAAAGAGCCTTTGAACCCTTCATAAATTTAGTAGAATGTTTACTTCAAAAAAGGATGTTGGGCATGTCATAAGAACACAAACTGGTTTGTCAAGATGTATTTCATAAATGTGAATCAATTCAAAATACCATAATGATAGAATGTGCTCTGGTCAATCTTAATGATAAGATAACTAAATAATTTAATATTTTTACATTTTATTTAATACTGCTATACCTTCATGTGTAAAAGCTCAACAAAAATACTATTTGGGATATTCTGGCTATGGTAAGGAAAACTATGAAAAAATGGAAAAAGAATGTTTTGCCATCAATTGATAATCTCTCAATACTATTAGTGCAGTTGTTTATGAAAAATGTAAATACAGTTACAGAGAGAATAGAAAAGAAATATTTAATTTTAAATTTTGGTCTAGATTGGGACACATTAGAAAGCATATGAAAATAAAATTTTAGTAATTAATGGAACCAATGATTTATACATAGACTATTTTAGTCAATTAGTTTCTACCTTTTATCTTTTTTATAAGTATGTAGGTATTTCTCTTCCTGTTTTAGACTACATCTGAAATACAAATGTCACTCTTACTTCATTTGATTTATATAGAAGTTATGTTTATCTTTAATTATTTGAATGTGTTTATATTAAACATTTGTCTCCTGTTTTTAATCTCAGTAAAAAAATATCACTAAAAATGTATGAACATAAGTGAACTAACATAATAGCTTTCCATGAAGAAGGGCCTTAACTCAAACAAGGGAACACATTAAAGGTATTCATCAATTGTTTCAATTGCTTTAGAAATGTGTGCAGATAACAGAGGAACCCAGGCTTCCTTCGTTTAGCAGCATATAAAGCTGCTAAGACATGGATTTAAAGCTACCTTTTAAAAAATTAGAAAATAAAGCCTGAGGACTTGTGTTCTATTGTCAAAGGAGGTGTATTGTATTAGTGTATTTAGGGCATCATCTTACGTAAGTAAGGTGCCATTTGCATTCACAATGCAGTTAAGAGTTTATAAACTGATAGTATGATTATAACAGTAATTCAGTTCAGATCTTTTCAGAAACTCATAGTATTGCCATGGAGTCTTTTGCTTATATCTACATCACATCTCCTTAGTTTGAACAAATTTCTAAGAACAAAAAGTATTGTACATTTGGAATCAGGGAAGCTTTTTCAGTTAAACTATGCGCCAGAGTCTGCAGTGGTGATAACATTGCTTGGCCATTCATCCTTCACTGCTCCTCTTTTTTCCTGGGAATGGAGGGGAAGAAATCATGTTGGAGTTTGTGAAGCATGCTGAACTTAGAGGGTACTGTACCAGCTTCTGTTACACGCTGTAAGACAAAAGCATTCAGCAGTCCCATGTACTGAAGCTGCAACTTCATCACAAGGGGTCTAGATGTAAAGGTAGTAAAAACAAAAGCAGACAGACTCAGTCTCACACAGGACCATTTCAAAATAAATGCAAGTGTCATCACTGAGAGAGGTGAAGGAAGGACAGTAGTGTTCTGTATTTTGTAAGGTTATTAATAATTACAAGGTGCATCTATTTGTTGGCTCATGATTCGACTAGAGTAGAATAACCTATAATGGTAGAGAATGCTTTTGTTTAGCAGACCACCATGTTAACACTGAAGTTACCCATTGGAATTATGTTTCAATAGCTAAGAACTAAGCATGCCTATATCAACACACTGCAAGCACTGTAACCCTTAGTGATGGTCTGGAAATCCTGTGTCACAGAAGGTCATATCCCTCACAAAGTGCTGCCTGTATCTGTAACTGTACCCTCACTCACAAAATGGCTCCATCTATTACTGTACCCTTGCTTAGAAAAGTCCAGAGCATTACCACATGAGCAGTGATAAGATTAGAAACACAGCTGTAAAGTCAAAATGGAATCCCCCACCAACCAAAGGCTCAGAGGTATACAATGCCCCCACTGACCCCTCCATCAGGAAAAGTACTACACTGCTAAAACCTTTAACCTCAGAAGAATACCTCATGTAGGATCTAGGTTTAAATATCTCAATAAATGGTACTATCTCTGTGGTGGGAGGGTTCCTCTGTGATAGCCTGTGCCAGAACAGAGGAACTAGACTGGGGTGTCCTCTTTCCCCTTATTTATTTTCTTTATATTTAAATCCACTGGCAAAGAAAATAACGGACTCACAAATTCAAAGCTATAGCTGGTACGATACTACAGAAAATGTAGCTTTGTTGGCAGATGGTATTATTCTGTACTTGATAAATCCAGAAAAAATAAACATTTCTGTTAAGGAAATAAAACTAATGAAGGTAAAACAAAGGCTGTAGTGGTAAACTATGTACCCACACATGAACTGGTTCAGTAATACCCATGTCTGTGGGGATATATGATGAAGTATTTGGGTGTTTTGTTTAAAAAAGCTCTCAGCATGATACATTTTCTCGGGACGTTTAATTTGATCTGTCCACAGTGCAACGTACAGTGACAGATTTAATAAATAAAGATGAACATTAGTTATGGAAAAATGTTCAAAACCAAACCTTCATTAAAGTGAAAAAATGCCATTGTCTGTTAAGATGTCAACAAACGAATTGCTGTGAGTGCTACTTTACTCACGTAGGATGGACAAGTTAAGACTTTCTGCCTTTTGCTTCAGAATGCTAAATGATGCAGAACAAAGATATTCACAAAAGCAGAGTACCTTGCAAGTCTGTGGGCATTTAAGAAGTTCTCAGGATGCCTAGTGGAGATACAGAGTTTCCAGCTACAGACTAACCACAGACCACTAGTTCCATTGATCAATTCCTATAAATTGAAGAAACTACTTCCAAGATACCAGAGGTTGCATATGACACTGAAAGGTTTTAATGCTACAGCAAACCATGTACCTGGAAAGCAAATGACTGTGGATGACGTGTTCAAGAAACCCAGTATCTGACCAAACATGATCCATTAACGAAAACAGTGCTGCTGTCATGCATAGTATCATGGCAAATCGGCCAGTAATTATTGCAATGACTGAAAAACTAAAACATGATATCAAACAAGACAATAAGCTACAGACAGTCATTAAATGTGTAAGGGATGGATTGGTTGGACAAAGAGAAAGCATCTGGTGTACAATACTGTACTGTCTGAGAATAACTAAACATCCTAGTTTGCTACTGTACCAATACAGAATTTGTTGTGTCTTCTTCACAATGTACCAAAGTACTTAAACAAATCCATTAAGAATATTTAGGCCTGACTAAGTGTCGTGAAAGAGACAAAATGTTGATAAGGTGGCTCAGTGTCTACATACATGTTGCAAAGCTTTTGTCTACATGCTGATTTTGCAAAATACACAAACCATCTCAGAAAAGACAGTCACTGTTAATAACTCTGTTGCTACCCTGCAGAGAAAAGCTATAGGTCTGTTTGAATTTGAAGGAAAGAGCTACCTTGCTCTACTGGACTAGGACTTTCCAGATATAGAAATTCTGCATAAACCAATAACAACAAGCCAGCACATTATTGCCAGGTTCAAGACCAAGTTTGCCAGAAATGGTGTGCCATTTCAATTAATCACAGATAATGATCACATCTCCTTAGATTTCCAGCAATTTGCTTTATACATACTATGCGAAGTCCTCACTATCCACAGTCCAGTGGAGCTGCTGAAACAGCAGTTTACATTTCCAGAAAGATTCCTTGCCATTCTGATTGTCACAAAGCTCTCATGTCTTACAGTCCTTTTCTACATAGTTTTACTGGATTAAGTCCACAGAACTGATGACTGACATACAGATCTGTACTACCATACCTATACTGAAATTCAAACGGAGATGAAAGACTGTTCTTTCGGAGTCTCTCAAAAAAAAAATGACCAAAAAATTAAAACAATTCTGACATACACCTGTATGAAAGATGGTATTTTATCTAAACTCTACATGTCCATCAAAAAAGCCAAGTTGTGCTTCTAAAGTTGGAAGGAAGAAAAAATAGGAAACAACTGGCATTACAGTTCAAAAAGTGGATACACAGTAATCCTACAGGGTACATAATGACAGTGCGAACTGGGAGATGTAACTGGAGACACAGCCAAAGCATCCTGAGCCTGAGGAGTCTGAACCAGTCAGCAGTATATCAGACAGTCATTCCCAAAAGCTCAAAGCAAGGATGACCAGGTCTTTAGCTAACAGATGCATTTACATTCTGTCAAATGTACTGCCACAGCCTGCTGCCTTTGGGAAAGGTGGATGCTCCAAATCCATAATGAGTCCTAAAGTTGTTCAGATTTCCATGAGTCCTAATGTGACTCAGGCAAGTGCTACCTGGAAAAGTCCACCTAAATAAGCTACAAGGGATTCAGAAAGTCTTAATGGTCTGATGACTCAGTAGTTTTTGCTGAAGGTGGGAACAGTCACCTTCATTTAGTCAGCTCCCATTTAGTTGACCACTAAAATGCTATCAGTCCATTACTTGCTCCTCAACTCAGCAAGACGCACGGCAGAGATTTTTCCAGTAATTCAGTGTTTTGTGATTCACCATAATGGGTTCAATGTTGTATGAGACAATTAAGTGTAATTAATCATATGTATATGTATCACCACACACACACACACACACACACACACACACATTGTTTTAAAGGAGTATGGTTAAAATAAAATTTGCCTCAAATGTACTACATGCAAAATACCGTTATTGTTGGACAATTTTATCTACATCTACTATATTTAAATGACATTAGAGGCACAGAATGGCAGAGCCTGCCCCCATTAACTGTAATGGTGTTTATTATAGTACTATTATTATTATTATTATTATTATTATTCAGTTGTGAATTTTCATGCAGATTCAGTCACTTATGATGGTGAAATGTGTGTTATGATTTTGTTTATTTTGTAATTTAAATCAAAAACAAATACGAAAGGTTATTCACCCCTCCCCGCATCATCATACTCACATGTGCTATTCCTAACCCTACACACCACATTACTAAACACCCTTTCCTTATAATACCACTACTATGACAACACCTGATCTTGGTTTTGTATGAGGGTTTATTGTACACGGCATCTTTACTTCAATAGAATTATGCGACTTAGCCAAGGCTGTTGACACAATCCCCTCTCAGGCATCATTGATAAACTCACCCAGCTGGGTATCAACCCATATATTGTCAGGGGGGGGGAGTTGCAAACTGACTCACTGATATAACTGATACAGTCAAAGTAAGGGACTTCACCTCCTCCAGCAAACCCTTAACCAATGGTGTTCCACAGGGACTGGTTCTAGGACCCCTACTGTTTGGAATCTACTGTAGATCAGTGTGTGTGATATACCTTTAAAAAGCATCCCAGTCAGTGGGTACGTGCATATAAGTACTGAGCATGTGCAAGCAAGAATGCCATTCTGAGTGAGCATCCAGAGTGAGAGCGGGGTATGTATGTAATCAGTTGGCGAGTTTGTTTAAGTTCAGTGTTCCTGTCATTCATCCTGATGTGTTTGTATGCGTCATACAGACTGCTGACGGGTGACTTGTGCCTTGCACATAGAGCAATCTCTGACCCAGCTTTACTGGAAATGCTGCACATTCGCAAGTCAAATGGCACACGGGTCACTCGCTCAAAGGACCTTAACATGGTATGTGACATCAACAGAGTTTGCTGGAGAGAGAGATTTGTCTCACAGAGGTTGCCCCACCTTTGGAACAAGCTTTCTGTTCTTGTTAAAGCCCCTCATTGGCCCTATTTAAGCGTAATTTGGAGGATTGGATGGGTAACCAGAAATTCACCCTGGGGGTTCTACATGTGTCTCTCTTGGACATGGGGCAGTAGGTGCCAATTTTAGTGTCTGCTTGAACCAGATACCTTTGGGAACATGGGTTGAACTTAGCTAAGCTTACAAGGGCCCTGGGACCATTAGCCTAGTAAACTGCTATAATCTTATGTTTTGTGATTTGATATTAGGAGTATTCAGTGTTTTATGCACTCAATCTTTTTTTTTATCATTTGAGTTTCAGTGTTTTCTGTATTAGATATTTCATGATGTAATTATAATAAATATACACATACACACACACGTACACATTTACATGTCACAAGTTCATGTGAGTGTTTAAAGATGGAGATATACATAGATAATTAGTTAAATGTTGAAAGACAAGGATACACAGAGAGAGGGACCAGTCCAAATATGGAAGGCTAGAAAAAGAATGTAAATGTAGCAGAGGTAGTAATAAAGGAAGGAAGTAGGACAAGTACAGATAAAGGAACTGAGATGCTAACAGGTAGTACATTTAAAAAGGCAGCAAGGTGAACATTTTGTAGACAGCTGTGCATCAGAGGTAGAGAATGTGGAAAGTCCATTCATAAACAATGCACAGAGATAAAGGGGTGGCATCCTTTTTCTAAAGTAACTGTAGTAAATATCATGTACAATATAACAGAACAGCAACAACAGTTAGTACTATGTCAGCTGCCTCAAGTAACTGAATTTTAGAGGAACTTAAAAAAAGAACCAAAAGCAATAGCTAAAAATAAAACAAAAAATAATAAGTATTTATATGTGGTTATGAGCTATAAACAGGCAGACTTGAGATCAAGGAGTGATGATAAAATTTGTCTCTGAACCTTAACCTGCGTGCCACCATTGAGCCCCATTCCCTCACACCCATTTCTTCTCCTACTTCCTGACATCCAAGGACCCATGCCTATGGCATGACAGTCAGGGACTGGGCTGAAATCCTGTAGGGAGTCAGGTGATTCTCCCCTGCTCCTAACCCAATCCCTGTTTACTATAGGGTATGGTACAATGTCTGCTATATTTCCATGTGGGTGAATTCTTCTGCATGTCCACTACACCTTGCCAGAAAGTTCTGCTGTCTGTGGCAGGCTTGCCACTTCATACCGCACCTTGTCACACTGTGGGCACCTGTGTTCTGACTCATAGATGTCACTACTGCAGTAAAATGTATATCAACTGTTCCATTCCAGATTGGATAAGCTAGAGTCACTCACTCACCGCTATACCTCCCTTGCCAACTTCTTTGGCACAGAGGTCAGAAATCATTTCTAAGGTGTCTGTGACTCCCACAAGGGTAAAGTCTAAGAAGGAGTTTTAGGTGTTACCCAATGGAGATTGCACCAGAAAGGCCTACATTTACATGATTCTTGGCACCATTAAAGTCAAGGTGATCTAGCATGTGGAGGAACTCTTCTCAGAAGACAGCAGTAGTGAGCTCATAAGAGCTGCCTGGGGAGGGAAAGTGCTTGTAATGGGAGAGCGTAGGCCACCTTCCAGGGGCAGAAAGCTAGCCTGCTCCCTACCACCTGACTCTTACAGGGAGGGAATGGAAGGGCTGATTGGGATTGCTGGGTAGAAATAGATAGGCTGTATGGCTGTCACCCAGCCCAGAAATGCCCAGCTCCCATGTACATGGAATAAAGGGTCTGACTGGGTGTCAGTAGTAGTTCCATCAATCAAGGTCCAGGGAGGATGCTAAAAAACATAGCTGAGAAGTGCTGCAGTTGTTAATGCATGAGGAAGTATGAATACATAGAGAGGTGAGAAGTTTCCTTTATTTACACTGAGACAGTACTCTCTACTAGCTGTGGTAGCCTTTATGCAAACCAGTTTCGGTTAGCTGTTTCATGAAAAGGGGAAGAGTGGGTTTAACTAGAGAAGCATGGAGCCCAGGAATGCTGTTAGTTAAGAGGCAGAAATGTCTTAAGTCCTTAGTGGTCTATATATCATATCTGCATGACA
Source organism: Protopterus annectens (assembly GCF_019279795.1). Classification (NCBI taxonomy): domain Eukaryota; kingdom Metazoa; phylum Chordata; order Ceratodontiformes; family Protopteridae; genus Protopterus; species Protopterus annectens. Next base: position 90,733,237 of record NC_056739.1, on the reverse strand, counting down.
GAGTTTTCACATCGCAAAGTGAGAAGTAAAACAAAACAAAAAATGTTTCACTTGCAGCTGGTACATTGAAGGTACCAGACAGTTGTAGCCACCTGATAATATGTACCTCTTTGTTAGTAATGAATTGTTTATGAAGTAATTAGTTAGAACATAGGTTCTGTACAGCAGTTATGGTAGACGTAGGGGCCAAGTAGTTAGTGCATGAGATGGACAGCAAGCCTTATAAAATGATCCAGGTTTGCAATGAATGCAGGCGTTAACAGCATGTATTGGTCAATTTCAGCTCCTGTCAGGTAGTTGCCCAAGTAATTTAAAATCGCTGACCATCTCTGTGTAAGACATATCTTGCAGTTGCAGCAATGCATTTTTAAAGTTGTAATCTGTCTAAAAGACTGTTGGGTCAAATCCCATGCCTTTTCTTTCTAGGGGTGAATGGGATTTGAGTATAACTAGTTAGCTATGAGAAGCTTATTGGCTTTTTAAAATTTCTTTGAGATAGGCAGTGATTGCTGAAGAGCTCCATCCATAAGAAGGAGACCACGTATACCTCACATATTTTTCAGTGAATTCTTAACAAGCCTCCAGCATGTATTAGTGAATGTGGCAAAAATGAGTTTCAGAGAGGTTGACTTCACGTTCATCACTTCCTTTGGTACTTAATTCTAGCATACAGCTGGAATCTTTCTCAGGAAAATTTGCCCACTTAGCAGCATCTACAAGGCATGAAACAGACACTTTTAAGTTCTGCAGCAGCAGAACTGAACAGATGGCCCAAAAAATAAACATTTGGTCCTAATGTAATGGAATTTTCTACAAACCATAGCAGAAAAGTATATATATATATTTTTTTTTTTACTTTTTGGCATCTGTTTCTCTGAAGTCAAGGCAAATATCAAGGGCAGATGACTGCAAAAGAGATGTGGCTGTTGAATTCCCTAAAGCTATGGAAACATAAGAAATGAACAAAACATATTTACATATAACAAGGATGTGCATCAGAAATCATTTTTTTACCCATACCAGCCTGACCATACAGCTTCCTCAGTCAGCAACTCCACTGACCTCTTTTTTTCCACCATCCAGCTCGGCTTTAGTATCTTCTGTCATCAATTGGGGGTTTCCCTTTTCCAGAGGGACATATCCTTCAGTATCCTAATTTTATATCCAGGCAGTGAAGGTGAGAGTTGGGTGTTAGTAGATTCTCACCTCTAACTGGCACAGACTGTTTTTGTATATGCACCAAACATCACCATTTTGCTGTAAATGAAAAACAATGCCTCTTGCATTATTCCAAACTGTTACATTTCGCCATAAGTAAGAATGCTATACATTCCATAGTAGACACACCCTGAACCCTCTTCTAGTTGGTAATGTTCCTCCTGAATTTTGTCTGGTAAGTGACTCAGAATGATGTTTATAACTGCAATACTCTTGCCAATTAGATATTGACTCTCATCAAAGCTGAGTCCTGTGACACCCGGTCCTGCTACTCAAACCCTGTCCACCAGCACTGTAGTTGGGTCTCCATGAGTCTGTGCCTTTGATCCAGTTCTTAGTGTCAAATATTTGGTTGCACATTGCTTATCAGTGATCTCCATGTAATGGCTGACATTTTTCATATGCAGGCCAAAAATGTTCTTTATCTTTATTCAACATTTAATTATTTCAGTATGAGGTGGTCTACAGCTAGTTACTTCAAGACTTTAAGTTCAAAATACTGAAAACTTATACAGTTGCATAACTGCCTATCTCAGACGAATCCCATTTGATGTGCAGGCTAGTAATGTTGATGGTGTTCAGTGGTTTGAGGGCTAAATCTTAAATATGATCATCTTATGAACCAGTGTAATCTGTACGACAGGCAGTTAAATGCCTTACCGCCAATGCGGGAAATGCCAGATTCAACTAGAATAATGCCAACAATTCAGACACAGCAGAGGAGGTGGTGCTATGATTGTTTCTTCTGTCCTTTGGTACAGTGATGCAGGGGATGTTTATAATAAGGAGCAGGGGTTAAAGAGTGCATGTGGGGTATAGGGATGGCAAAGAACCCTCATGAAACGTACAAAAAAAACCTAAATGGATATCAGCTGCATTGTCCTTTTGAGAAAGTTGTGTTTGACGTTAGGTTCATAGGTAGGTTCTAGGCTATTAGCCCTAGGGCCTATATAAGCCTAGCCAAAAAGGTACCCTGGCTTTCGCCACCCAAGAAAATGATTTTCTTGTGCCCCTGTCGAGCAGAGCCACAGAAGTGATCCCTGGGGTGAATTTCCTATTTCCTATCCAAACATCAAGATTTTTCTTGAAGAGTGCCAATGAGGAGCTCTGTTTGACATAGGTAGTCTGTTCCAGAGTATGGGAGGTCTCTGGGACAGGAATCTATCCCTCCAGCATGTTCTGTTTATTGTGGTGACAAGGTTTAGGTCCCTAGAGCATGTAGCTCGGAGGGATTGGGATTTCTTTAAGTGGAGCATGTCCAGCAGCTCTGGGTTTGACATAGCTTTGTATGTTAGGCAGAGAGCGCCTCTGAGTAAGTGATATGTGACGGAGTGAAGCTGGAGTTTTTTGAGACGGTTTGTGTAGGGCATCTGTTTGAGGCCAGTGGTCCTCTTTGTGAGGTATTTCTGTGGCCTTTCCAGTTGTTGTAGATGTCTTGTGAGGTACATACCAAAAGGGGTGTTGTACTCTATAATGAGTCTAATGAGTGATGAGTAGAGGGGAACAATGACCTCTTTTTTTCTGGATGAGAAACCTTTTGTGATGAGGTGAGCCACATAGAAGGATTTCCTGACCACTGTGGCAATGTGATTATCAAAGGAGAGACTACTGTCCACCTGTGTCCCAAGGTCTCTTATCACACTTTCAGCATTAAGTAGACTACCACTTATGTGGTAGTTCATGGGTACAGAGTTTTTAACAAAGGGGATGACAATACACTTTTTGGCATTGAGCTTCAGGCCATGGCTTTGACACCAGGCATCTGTCTCAGTGAGGCCCTTTTGAACTATGTCCACATCGTTAGGAGTTTCGATTATGGCTCCTAGTTTGCAGTCATCTTAGTGCTAGGTCTGAGATAAGTTACACCTTTCTATTACACAATCTAAAAGAGCTATACATGTGCTAGGTCCGAGATGAGCTATACCATTCTGTTACAGGATCTAGAAGAGCTATACGTGTGCTAGGTCCAAGATAAGTTACACCATTCTATTACAGGCTTTAAAAGGGCTATACATGTGCTAGGTCCAAGAAAAGCTACACCATTCTGTTACAGGATCTAAAAGGGCTATACACATGCTAGGTCCAAGATAAGCTATACCATTCTATTACAGGATCTAAAAGAGCTTTATGCATGCTAGGTTTGACATAAGCTACACTATTCTGTTACAGGATCTAAAAGGGCTATACATGTGCTAGGTCTGAGATAAGCTGCACCATTTTGTTACAGGATCTAAAAGGGCTATACGCATGCTAGGTCCGAGATAAGCTACACCATTCTATTACAGGATCTAAAAGGGCTATACACGTACTAGGTCCGAGATAAGCCACACCATTCTGTTACAGGATCTACTATACACGTGCTAGGTCTGAAATAAGCTACACCATTCTGTTACAGAGAACCTAATAGGGTTGGCCGAGGAAAGATCCGACTGACTCCTAATTCAGCATGTAGTATCTAATGACAGTAGATGAACCAGGGTATCCTGAGGCAATGTTACAACTGCGTCATGTACACAGACAACCCTCTCCTCCTACCACAAAACATTAACATATGCGAGAGATGCAGTTATATAGCTAAACTGGAGGCTAAGCTGTCTCCAGCCAAGACTGGAACAGGCAGTCATGCGGAGAAGGTTAACACTTGCACCACATCCCCAGCCTCACATAGACATATTAAATCAGCACTGGCAAAAAATATACATAAATACACAAAATCATACTCGGAGGATCTAAATAAAAACCTGCAAAAGCATCAGAGACCTCCAAAGCAGACACCCAAAAAACCTGCACCTCCCATCACAAACCAGACAACACATAAAACACAAAATCAGTGTGCCGCACAATCACAGCCCTTAAGGCGAAATAACATACCTAACACACTAGTAATAGGTGACTCTATAGTCAGGCACACTGACGTCCCACTCACTAGGCTGGACAAGGAGAAGGTTACTGTTAGCTGCCTGTCGGGAGCCAGAATCCGCCACATAACACAAGCACTGAGGTCACTCCAGAACAAGTACAAATATGACTCTGTCATTGTTCATGTTGGTGTGAATGAACTGAGACGTACCTCCCTGGACTACATTAAAAGAGACATGGAAGAGCTCTCTGATCATGTAGCCCAGGCGGGTATGACCCTGACCCTGAGTAGCATCCTGTCCTCGCCAAGAATGATACCGCAGTATAAAGAAAAAATGATCAAGTTCAACAATTGGCTAAGCTTCTGGTGTCATTCAAAGGAGATCCAGTGTCTGTCAGCCTGGGCTGACATGCTCGACAAGCCTTGTTGCTTCACAAGAGATGGCTTGCACCTGTCACCCCTAGGCTTTCGAATACTGGCCAAGGCTCTTGTTGCCCCCATAGTGCCTTTTTTTAGGCAAGACTCAAAAGTCAAACCCACCTCCGTAAACAGCATAAATAAAAAAATGAGGGTTATGCTACTCGACGCCAGGAGTTTAAATCTCAAAATGCATGCGCTCGAAGCACTCCTCAGTATGGAGAATGCCGACATCTGTGCAGTAACTAAAACCTGGTTCAAGGCTCCACAGAGCACCCCAGCACTACCGGGCTACAACTCATACCACACATTTCGGCCACAGAAAATGGACCGAAACACACAAGGAGGGGGTACATCCATATTCATCAAGGATACCTACACCTCCAGGTTAGTGGCGCAGCATGATACCTCGAGATCATCCATGTGCAACTAACATCAGGCAAATCTGAAAAGCAAATTGTGGCCATGTGCAACTAACATCAGGCAAATCTGAAAAGCAAATTGTGGCCTGCTACAGATCACCCTCTATGACCCAGGACCACCACTCTGCCTTTCTGGAGACACTGAAAAACATGAATGCCCTACCGAACACCCTGATATTGGGTGATTTCAATTACCCTACCATTAACTGGGAAAACTACTCAAGTACAAACTCCCAGGTCCAGCGCTTCCTGGAATTTATCAACTCAAATGCCCTGGATCAGCTGGTGAACTCCCCTACCAGAGGTGAAAGCATATTGGACCTGATCATCACCAACATGGGTGGCAGGTGTTCCACACCGGACATCAACCCGTCACTGATCAGACCATAAACTAATAACTCTGGATGTCCACACCACACCATCACCCCCAACCAAGGAAACCACGGTGAAAAACTTCTATAGCAAATTTCACCTTACTTAAGACAGAGGTGGTAAGTTTCACAGCCTCCACACTAAAGGATAACAGTGTAAAAGATGCAGGAACCTTTACAAATGCACTCTATGAGCACCTATAAGGATGCATGGATCATGCCATCCCTAGCAAAACCAAGACTCACTCCCCTAACAGATGGAAACCAGTCTGATGGACCTCTGCCATAAACAGGCTATACAACAGAAGGAGGAAATTAGTTCAGAAAAAAAGCAAATCCCAAGAAGGAAAGACATCCCTGATCAGTATCAGTAAGAAACTAAGGTCCCTCATAAAATCATCCAAGGCTAACTTCGAAAGAAAAATAACCAAGGATTCGAAAGATAACCACAAAGCCTTCTTTAGCTATGTCAAGAATCTAAGTGGCAACTCACAGATACGCTCTGAGCTAGTGCAAAATAGCACAAAATATACTGAACCTACTGATATTGCCAACATCCTGGCAGATAGATTCAGTGCAAACTTCACCCCCCTCTCACCCCAAAAGGGCCCACAACAATACCGGAAAAGTGTAGTGTCCCAGAAATCACAGATGCACAAGTGAAAACAGCCCTTTCAAAAGCCAAAAGCACAGCATCAGTGGGGCCAGATGGTGTCCCAGGCTGTGTCTTGCACGAACTACAGAATGAACTAACCCCCCCACCTAAACACAGTGTTCAACCTCAGCCTCTCCACAGGCTACGTGCCTATAGAATGGCGCACAGCAACAGTTATTCCACTCCACAAAGGAGGGGTCACAACTGACCTTGGTAACTATCGCCCCATAAGCCTGACTAGCCTGGTCTGCAAGGCTGTGGAGCTCATCATCATGGAACTCATGAACAAAGACATTGGGAACCTCCAAACACTTGACCCTACCCAGATCGGCTTTGTTAAGGGCAGATCATGCCTACTAAACCTGGTTGACTTCTTCAAGACAACAGTCACCAAGGCCATAGATGAGGGGAAGGTGGTTCACACAGCCTACCTTGACCTCATCAAGGCTTTTGACACCATTCCCCACTCGGGAATTATAGAAAAACTCACCAGCCTGAACATAAACCCCTATGTCATGAGATGGGTTGTCAACTGGCTTACAGACAGAACTCACACGGTAAGAATAGCGGGCTCCAGGTCCGACTCTAAACCAGTCACAAGTGGTGTCCCACAAGGCTCGGTCCTGGGACCCCTACTGTTCGCCATATACTTCTCAGAAGTACAGGCAAACACAGGAGGACTATGGCTAACCACGTTTGCCAATGACTGCAAACTGGGAGCCATAATTGACTCTCCAGCTGACATGGACATTCTCCAAAAGGGCCTTACTGAGACAGACACCTGGTGTGAAAGTCATGGTCTCAAGCTAAATGCCAAAAAATGCATAGTCATCCAGTTTGGGAAAAACAAAACACACATGAATTACTACATAGGTGGCAGCCCCCTTAATACAGAAGAGGTAATAAGAGATCTGGGGACCCAGGTAGATAGTAATCTCTCCTTTGACAATCATATTGCCAAAGTAGTTAGGAAATCCTTCTATGTAGCCCATCTAATTACTAATGGGTTCGCATCTAGAAATAAGGAGGTTATAGTGCCCCTCTACTCGTCACTCATCAGACCCATCATAGAGTACAATGCCCCATTTGGGATGTACCTCACAAGACACTTCCAACAGCTGGAAAGACTACAAAAGTACCTCACCAAGAGGATTACTGGCCTCAAACATATGTCCTATGCAGCCCGACTGGAAAAACTCCAGCTGTACTCAGTGGCATATCGCTTACTCAGAGGTGATCTCTGCCTGACTTACAAAGCCATGTCCAACTCAGAATTGATGGACATGTTCCACCTAAAGAAATCCAAGTCACTGCGAGCCACTCGCTCTAGTGAGCTAAATCTCACCACAACAATAAATAGAACATGCTGGAGGGATAGATTCCTGTCACAGAGACTCCCCATGCTTTGGAACAAAATTCCTAACTACATTAGGCAGAGCCGCTCACCAACACTGTTCAAGAGAAACCTTGATGAGTGGATGGGTAATGGAAAATACACCCCTGGGATAACTTCATTGGCTCTTCTTGACAGAGGCTCAGTTAATTAATCAATGGGGCGGCGAAAACTGGCACACTCTGGCTAGGCTTAGAAATGCCCTCGAGCAGATAGCCTAGTACCTACCTATGAACCTATAAAACAGGTAACTTAAAAGACTCAGACAGGCAGCAACATGTCTATCATAAGTCCTAGGTACTGTTTGAAGACAAACATCATGAGTTGCCAGATGTACTCCCTATCATGTAGCTAAGTGTAGTTCCCACCATAGAAATAAGTGAACATCCAGAAAATGTATTTTGCACCAGTGCCTGTTGCATAAAATCTTTGTGGAGCTGTCAAGGAGAAGTGAAAAAAAACCATGGTCACATGGACTGTTTAATTCTTTGTATTATGATCATTAAATGTAAACAGTATAATGCTCTAGGTGTAGTTGAGAAAGTAGGGACTAATTCATAGAATGTTAATACAGTACTAAGATAAAATATAAAGACAGATCCACTGCAAATTGTCATACATTTTAAAACAGTGCAGGTGCTGCAGGGTGTAAAACTAACTCAAGCTCAGCTTCTGGTGGGAGGATTATTACAAATGTGTGAATAGATTTAATCAAAATGTGCGAAGCTATGACTAAATTATAGGAAGGGTGAATCAAGTCAAGACAGGAAGGCATCTTTGCCTCAGGGCACATAGCCTGAGCCAGAGAAGGTACATAACAAGAACTTAGAAGTAAGAGTCTAGTTGGGTGACTATGCTAACACAAAGGAAAATTATACTCTGGCCTTGAGAAAAAACATATGTTTAAAGCTATTACTAAAACAGGGGCAAGCAAATAGAATAAAAACTCAGGAGCCTAAAGCACTTTTGCTTGTCTAGTAAATAAGTGGATGGAGCTTCGTCAGATTGGTGTAGCATGGTAAAATAACATTAAGTACAGTCACATGTTTAACTACCCCAGTAAATAATAAATGTGCATAGGTGCTTAACTAGATGTAGGGACTGGAAGAAAACAAATTTAGAAACATTAAACAATGGGGGTATGCAAACCAATATTAAATTCTTGTAAAACCCTTTTATTTTTATTTTGATTTTGTTTACTAAGTCTGTCCATCTGGGATTAGTCAAAAAAAAGTTTTCAGTGGAAGCCTAGGAGGAAAAAGCTCCAACAAATTATCTTTGGTGTGAACCCAATTATTCTTGCTAAGAGTAATATATATAATCATCACCCACGAGATGGATAAGGCCAGTCTAACACCAAATGGGATAGGTTAATATAAGCTCTAAAAAGAGAAATTGACCAGGCTTGAGTATGGCCCACAAGGGTAGCTAGCTTAGTACTTACCTATGAACTTGTACTATAAATATTTTAAACAGACATTAAGTAATATGCATTAACAATTATGCATACATTTGCTAATTAGATTACATTTATATGAAATAAAGTAAACTGTTACAGTATAAAAGATACTTATGCACATAGTAGATATTGAAGAGGTATGTTAGTGGGTTTGTCAAATACATAATACATCTTGTGATGAGAAATTCATTGAAGTGGAAAAGATGAAAGGTACTCAACAGGTCGGAAAATGTTAATATTGTAGTTAAGAGGATGGGTATTAAGCAGGTTCAGAAATGACTATATATGGTTATCATAATGTTTACATTAGCAGTAGAGATGTGTGGCGTGAGCAGTGTTGCAAAACTATGTATATGGCTGGAAGATGCTAGTAAAACCATTCAGGAGCTGGTGAAGACTGGCTGTGGGCCACAGAGTTCTGAGCAAAGAGAAATGGTTTGACAATATAGCAACCTGAAGATTACAGTGGTATTTATCTTGGAGATGTACAGAAGATCCATTAATTTAATAGGAGAAGTTTTACTTGTGTTTTAAATTAATTTATGTTCTGACTGGATTTCAGTTGTACTGGGAAATGGTTCTATAATTTAGCTACTCTGTACAGAGAGTCACCAGCAGTAACAGATGGTTTGGTTGTAGTGATTAATGATTTTTCTGTAGAGCGTACAATTTTATTGGGGAAATACTGTAGCGCTGTTTTAAGTTGTAAAGGGCTGGGCAATTTTCTAGCTTATTGAGAAGTCCATGTATTATAGTAAGCTGAGAAAGAGCTGGGTGATATAGTAGTTCTAGCCAGTTTAATTTTCTGAGGGCTATGCAGTGCTATGTTCTATTATTACAGTTTACAGCGAGTTTGCCTATGTTATTCTAACATCACTCATATTTGGGTAGTTGTGAGAATTGAAGGTTAGTGAAGATTGGGGAAGCACAGAGGATAGATGGTAGTAAGAAAATAAAGGCTGTACATGTTCTGACCATGTCAGTGAGGTGCAATGTACATATTTTTTGATGATTATTTTTAACCAAGTGTGATATGGTGGTCAGATTTCAAATGTTCATCTGTGATGACACCCAGTGATTTTGTGTTGTTTACCTGTTCTATCGTGGTGCTGTTGGCTGAGGCAATAGTGAATAGTCCTATTTGGGATAAAGAGCAGTGATTTTGCTTTTTAGGGTTTACAAGTAGTCATGAATTATTTAACCATGTTTCAGTTGATGAGGGATTGTTGTGTGAGGTCTTGAAGTTTAGAGAGAGTTTTGACATGACAGATTAGGTAGGGTAAAGTCATCAGTGTGATGAACTAGGTTAGCATTTTTTAGCAGTCTAGAGGTCATTGATAAATATGTTGAAAAGAATGGGGCCTTAAATAGTTACTATCGGGAAGGTAGAGAAATTACTTTTCCATTTCACTGCTTGTGCTCTGTGAGGTAGCTTTAAAACCTAAGTTCTCTGGATTCAGCTTACTACAGAAATACTGTCTCAAGACAGTACTCACAGATGGTTCCACATAAACAAAACAGCAGTAATGTTTAACATCTTGCATCATCAGTTATATATACATATTACTCCACACCCCAATGTCCATGATACCACCATCCTTGTTGCTGGAAAACCGGGTCTATGGTTAATCATCGAAAAGCACATTCATCGAATTCTATGTGTCCAAACTTTCTTCAATCAAATGGTCATATCATCATAATGATTTTCATCAAATGATGATAGTTGACACAAAGTGAGTGTAAACAAATACTTACCCGTAACTGAGCTGTATGGAAGCCTGCCCTTTCCCCACAATAGAGTGATCTCAGAGTTGATATATATATATATATATATATATATATAAGTATAAAATTGGGGGGGGGGAGTGTGAGGGCACAGCCCCCCACAAGAGGAATATTACATAAACACTGGACACTCATTATGTGGGGTTGTGCCCCCCACACACCCCCTAGCGTAAGAGCTAGGAGAAAATAATAACAGTAAGCACTTTTTTCAATACATGACTGTTAAATAAAGAAACATACCAGAGGCCCTTAAATAGGGTCTATATTGTTTTACTTAAAGTTATATGCATCAAATACCTTTTCATCAACCCCTTTTCAGTGAAAGCCAATCTCAACGAACAATCATTAATTCGAAATTTTTCCCAAAGTAGGTAACCAGTGGGCCATCTTCCGGAATTTGCTCTTTTCCTCACTGTAGTGCAATCTGGGAGTTGGTATATTTAGTTAAGGGGGTGTGGTGGGTGCAGCCCCCTACCAGGGTGGGTTTTAAATTGGCACACTGGTTACATACTGTGGGAAAACTTTGCGATGTAATGCTGGTTCGCTGAGTTTGGCTTTTGCTGAAAAGGGGTTGATGAAAAGGTATTCAATGTTTTTACATTTTTTTTTAAATAATATAGCCCCCCTTTAAGTATATATATATATATATATATATATATATATATATATATATATATATATTCCAGAAACAACTGTTTCTGGAATTATTTAAGAGCCTTGTGTTGGTTTGCTGGTTTAACAGTCTGATAAAAGTGCTTACTGTTTTTATATATTTTTTATGAAATGAGATTTTACTATTTTATGTTGCTGTTTTCATTTTAATTTGTGTAAATCCAGAGAACAGTGAATACATTGAATTGGCTGGATTTCACAAACAAACATCATCACATCCACCTTCAATTGGCATTTCAGCTTCTCCATGTCACTATCACCCCATACTTAAGCAAACACTAAATATCACAAATATGCCATTATCACATACAAGAGATGAGATGTTCCTAACAATAAATGTTTGTTTCATGTAAAGTCACATCTGCAGCTCCATAACTAGCATCTAGGAGAAGTTACTTAATGACTTAAAATCCTAGTAGCCGAAAGCTTTCGGGGCTGAAGCTGAGGATCATTAGTTAACCCATGATGATTACTCTGACCGTGTAGATGTAATTTAGATAGTCTGAACAGTACTTCCTTTCCTGTGGACATACGTGCTTGTTCTCTCTATATACCACATGAAAAATATGTGGTTTCCTTACAGGTGGCTGACATTTCTCTGCTTCAGTACTGCTTCCCTGATCATGTTTTGTGGTGGCACTTTTCTCTGCATATTTCCTCTTAGAGTAGTTAAACTGTGAGATTTGCAGTTTCTGTGGCTAGTATGTTAAGCGTTGCAGGGTATTTCTTCTTTTCCATGGTTGTGCAAACATGAAGTCAGTATATTTAAGTAAGGCATGCTGGGTTGGGTGAAGTCCTATACATGGGGAATACAATAATGGGGAGGGTGTGCTTAGCCTTCCACAAAAAAAGTTATGTTTTGTGTACTTTGTTTATTGTCTGAGGTAGTTAATTAGGACTGATGAGTTAGCATTTGGTAGTTTGGGATTTGGATTATTATTATTATAGTGGATATCCAGGTTTATATCACATCAGTCTACTCCATTTTCATTCCTCGGGATCTTGATGTAAGCTAGCATTCTACCTCCAAATTTCTCCATACTGAAGTGTTCCTTCATCAGTTGTGTGTTGGTTTGACATTGTACTCAGCTGATACACTACTACATACAGTAAATCATTATTCTTAGAATAATTCTGATGATGTGTGCTTCACTGTGGCGGTACACACAGACTGATCCTCCTCTCACAATGTGTCATAGCATCGTGTTTCCTCAATAACAGATTTTCTACTCCCTTAAAAAATGTCATTGTCAGCACAATGCCTTCATTTATATCTTACTGTATATTTTAGCTTGTTTATATACATTCATTTAGTACCAATGGTTTGTGTCAGTCTGTCATACAGTAATTAACTGGTGTATTTTTTACTTTAATTTGTCAGTATCTTCAGTGTTAGGGACTGAACTTGCTTTTCTCTCCTGGGCACCAGTGATAAGCATGTAGTTTAATTGGAACACCTGATAGTCAAATATCACTAAACAAATCAATACATGTAAGTTTATGCACCATTTTTAACTAGTGGCTTAACAGGATGGTAACTAGTATGCAGAATATACATTAGTGTAAGGAAAAGGCTTACTAGGTTAACTTCTGTCAGAATTAGCATCAGGTACACTGTCTGCTTTTCGCCACACTACATTAGCGTATTATATACCAGCTGTTTGTAACAGGTGTTCTAGGTGTCAGATACCTTGAGCAGACTTAAGAGTGTATGCTGTGGTCATGCATTTAAGGAGCAGGCTCCATGGACATGCCCTTACCTCTGCAATTAATAGTAGGTAAGAAAAGAAAATCATAAGTATTTGAGGACATTGGAAATAAATTGTTACGGACTTAATCAAACTAGCTGGAAATTGTTTTTCATCACGTTACCCACCACACTGCTTTTTACTGCTGAAAGAATGTTGGAAGGCAGTTGGCTTTTCCAGTTATTGTAAATAGACAAAATGGTATGTCAATAAACAAGATGTTAATGTCTTTGTCCCTATGCGTAGTGCTGAACAGTGTTACAGCAGGCTCCTTCTGGACTTTGTTTGATCAATGTTTTCCCTGACTATATGTATTCTGCCTTCGTCTGTGCACCTTGTCAGTGCTGATAGAAGGTAATAGGGTGCCTGTGAACCTAGTTTGGAGGGGGATATGTGATGGTGGGTACTCAGTATATACTGAAGCTTGTTTTTACTTCTTTTACTTTATAGTCTGTATTTTGATATTTTCCATAAAGAATATTAAGCTGAAAAAAGACAAAAATGTTCAAAATTATTTGCCATGTCTATTTATTTTCATATGTTAACTGGACTAGAGCATTGATCTACATGGGCCTTTTTCAGACATAACCTGGGAGTACATAGTCAAGAAACATATACTAGCTACATGTATAATAATGTTAAGAAGGTGGGGGAATGAGGTTTAAGGGAAGGCAGGAATTCAGAAATGTTTTTAATGTTGTACTGATGATAGTAGCAACGACAATATATATATATGATGTGTGTTGTATTTAAATTGAAAAATGTTAAAATGGTTTGTTTTTGTTTCTTTTAATGTATGTTTACCTGTCTTAAGTGATAATTTAATAAAGGTGCTTAAAAAGAAACATATAGTAGCAAAATAATGTACTACAGGGAAAATAAAAACATAAATATTTGTAATACAGTATACAGTGTATATGTATATGGATATATATATATATATATATATATATATATATATATATATATATATATATATATATATATATATATATATATATATAACACAGGAATAACATGGGTATTATAGTAAGCAAATTTTTATTTTTATTTATTTTCACCTTTGTTTACCTCGAAAGTCTGACTGGGTTTTAAAAGGCAACCCCTTTTCAGATTTTCAGATGAGGCCTGGAGAGAAAAGCTCCAGACATAGTACATCAGAATTTAAACACTATAAGCAATTAATTAAGAACAAAAATGATATTAGAGAGATACATAAACAGTTACAGGTTAACTGATAAAACATACAAAGAGGATATTCTAGGCTAAGAAACTTTTCAGAGATTGTAAAGTAAGACTTGAAGCTAGCTGTTCGTTGCATCAAATTGTAATTTGACTATACATAAAAACGTGCAGGTAGGAAATTAGTATGAGTGTATGCATTAGTGAACACGTTAATAAGGATGGGTGTGTGTGTGTGTGTGTGTGTGTGTGTGTGTGTGTGTGTGTGTGTGTAGATATATATATATATATATATATATATGTGTGTGTGTGTGTGTGTGTGTGTGTGTGTAGAGAGAGAGAGGTACAGGCATGCAGGCAAAGTGGTGATTTGAGACAATAAGGAGGTGGCAGTGGAGATTAGGTCCATCGTGTGGTACTGAGCTGATAGATTTACGGTATAATACTAGTGAGTAAAGTAGATTAAAAAGGTGGACTATAATGCGTTAGATGACTGATTATGTGTAGAACTGGAAGTTGTGTATTATAAGGGGACAATTACATTCTTGAGTAAATAAAAATCAGTAATATTATAGGGAATTTGTGTTAATCTAGGGAGAGTGATGATTTTAATAGGGAGAGAGTGTGGATGAATTTAAGAGGTGTTATCTGGAAGATATACAAGAGCAAAACCAAGTATTAGATTGGTGGACCTTTAGCTGTGCTTTGAATGAGTTTATATTTTAAACTGATTTCAGTGATAATGAAATGTGATTCCATAATTTAGCTACGCTGTTTGAAAATTATGAGTCACCGGCGATATTGAAAGATTTGGTTACAGAGAGCAGTGACTTGTTTTTATGAGCATAGCATTCTTTTGAGGGGGTAAGGTTATATTAAGTTGCTGACAGCAGGACAATGTTCAGGCTTGTTTAAACCCCATAAATTATTGTAAGCTGAGCATGTGCTAGGTAGTATGGGAGTTCTAACCCATTTAATTTTTCAGTTCCAGGAAGCAGTGGGTTCAGTAGTGATGGTTAGTGGTAGATTTGGCAGTGTTATCATGGCACTGTTCCAGTTTAGATAACTGTGATACTGAATGTTGGTGAAAATAAGAGGTACATAGACAGCAGATGGTAGTGGGAAAGTTGAAGCTATATGTTTTCTAGCTATGTCAGTGGGTTAGCCCCATCCATTAGCAATACAGTAAAATGGTACAAACCCAGAAGGAACCTTTGATCAAAGGACCAATACAATACAATATAAAAAATCCTGCAACTCACAGGGGGATCCTTATACTCAGTAAGCATGGTTGATCTTACTGATGAAGTGGGTTTATTGTACTCCTCCCACAACAAACATAGGCACTTCTGTTCTTTTATTAGGTTACAAATCAACATGAGTATAGTTTTATACCACATTACTTTGGCTACCAGATTTTAATACTCTTTACTGTTTAGTGATGTTATTACACTTATAACAATAATTTCCTGCTTCAGTGATGTTCTGTAACATGCACCAATGTCACTTATTAGAACTTACTACACTATATATCTTTGTATGATATTTCCTGTTTATTCAGTTTTACTGAAGTACAATATTTTCTACATATTTCTTTAGACCTTGTTTAAGCTTTGTTATATTGTACATCTGTTTCTTGGGACTTTTCTCCTCAGGCCTCTGTTGAAAATGGGCATATACCCAGTTGGATTTTCCAAGTAAACAAAAGCAAATAAATGATTAAATGAATAAATAAAATTTATTCTGTATAAGGAACCAAATGTTTGATGTGTTTTCTTGAGTTGCAGTAATTGCATGGTGATTGAATTTTAATTGGTTATATATAGTAAAATGCCCGATAAGTTTGCCTTAGTTACTGGATCACCTATAGTACTTTTGGCTGACTAGTGTTTTTTTCAGTAGAGAGTTGTTCTGGTGTGAAGATTATTTTAGTTTTTTTGGGGGGTTGTGGAAGAGTTGTGAGTTTGTTAGCCATGTCTCAGTGGATGAGAAGGATTGTTGAGTAATTCCTTGTAGTTTACAGAGAGTTTTGGCTGAGTAAATTAGAGTACAGTCATTAGCATATTCAACTAGTATAGCATTTTTAGTAGCAGTATATAGATAATTTATGAAAAGCTTGAATAGTATGGTACACATGTTTGTGGAACACTGTTAGTTACATGCACGAAGGTGGAGAAATCACGGTGCCATTTAACTGCCTGGACCCTGTCTGAGAGGTAGCCATGAAAAAAGAGCAGTGAGGAACTTGCAAGTCTTATGAAGGAGAGCTTTAGTAGAAGTTACTTATGCAGTACAGTGTCAAAAGCTTCTGAAAGATGCAAGAAAAGTGTGGACACTAGGTTTCCTGCACTTCTGGATGTATTTACAGTAGGGACAAATTCTAGGAAAGTGGTTGTGGTACTGTGGTGGAGTAGGGACCATGATCTGCATTAGATAGGAGCTGGTTTTCTGTCAGTTGGTTTTGGAGTTGAGAATACATATTTTTATTATTATTTTTGATAAGGAGATAAACTAGCTATTGTCCTGTAATTTGAAAGCTCTGTGTTTGTTTTTCCTTTATGTTTATGTATAATAAAATATAAATATGTATTGTATTCTATATTAGGAGTATGTATGCGAGAAAGGCACAGGTTTACCATATCAGACATGTCAGTCTTGAGAAAATATATATAATATATAAAAAGTACTTATTTTTATGGATTTTAGGTTAGAAACCTGCTACAAAAGACGAGAGGAGAAAACAATGAACATAAATATTATTATAATAATGTGAAGTGGTAGGATTAGGGGATGATTAATGTTTAGATATAATTTATTTCATTTATTTATTGTCATTTGTTAACTGGTTTGGTCCAACTGAGCCAAAGGCCCATTTTCAGTGGAGACTCGAGGAGAAAAGCTCCAATTACAATTATAGTTTTTCAAGACAAACGTTTACACCATCGTGGTAAACAAGAATTTATAAAACAAAAAGTAGTAAATAAAATCACATAGGTTCGTATAAGTTACTGTGTGTGTGTGTGTGTGTGTGTGTGTGTGTGTGTGTGTGTGTGTGTGTGTGTGTGTGTGTGTGTATCTATATATGTATATTTATACATATGTGCACATATATTTATGTGTGCATACGTGCATGCTGTAACAACCAGATAATTTGGATGTAAGAAGGATTTACAAAAGCTAGGTGTTATGTTGTAGAATTAGCACTCGGGAGAGGAGAGAGAACAGAGAGGAGAGAAAAATAATGAGAGTAAGATTGTAGAATTTAGTAAGAGGGGAGTCACGTCAGGTGGGAGCTGTGCAAGGACAGGACCAGGTGTTTTGTAGGTAATGTTTAAGTTCCTGTTTGAATTTGGCCTTGTTGGGGATATTTCTTATGTGATGGGGAAGGGAGTTCCAGGAGGGAGCTACTGAGTATTTGTATATGTACGAAGCTGACATTGGGGGGTTGTATTGTGATACTATATTAGAGATAGAGGGTCAAGAAGTAGGGTTATAAAGAACTGTGTGTGTTATATGCAGTTGTGGAAGGAGCAGTTGTTTAGGGAATTCAGGCCATTGCAAAGACTTAAGAGCAAGGCAATGGCCTGAATTCCTTAAACAACTGCTCCTTCCACAGCTGCATATAACACACACAGTTCTTTATAACCCTACTTCCTGCCCCTCTATCTCTAATATTGTGTGTGTTATATGCAGTTGTGGAAGGAGCAGTTGTTTAGGGAATTCAGGCCATTGCAAAGACTTAAGAGCAAGGCAATGGTGGGTTTTATATGGAAGACTGGAGGCGAATTTAGCTATTTTATTGTAGGTTTGCTCTAATTTTCTGAGAAGGGATGACTGAAGCTTAGTAAAGACTGGGGCTGCATACAGAAGACTGGGTAAGAGGAGAAACAGGACTAGGGAGGGTTTGGAGGAGGGAGAAAGAAATTTATGAGTGCGGAACAGGAAGCCAAGTTTTTGGTGTTTTTTTTATGCATTGATTAATATGTATATTGAATTTTAGTTCATCGATGGTGACACCAAGTAATTTAGTATTTATTTCAGGTCTGATGATGGTATTGTTAAGGGAGGTAATGGAGAAAGAATATTTATGTTGTGCTAATGTTTTAGGAAGGAAAAGTAGAAGCTTTGTTTTCTTTGGATTTAATATTAGTTGATTATTAGTGAGCCAGGTTTCGATGGAAGTGAAAGTGTCTTGAGTTCAGGGATGCTGTGGGTAGTGGTTATAAGGGTGGAGTCATCCACATATTGTAAAAGAGTCGAGAGGTTAGTAGCTGAGTGTAAGTTGTGGTAAAGATATTGAACAAGAGGGGACCCAAAATAGAGCCTTGGGGGCACCAGTGTAGACAGGCAGGAGTGGGGCAGAGACTGTTTGCCAGCATATAGATTGTAGTCTGTTAGATAAGTAACTAGAGAACCAGGCTATAGAGGGGGTGGACAGGTGAAGGTCAGCAAGTTTAGTTAGCAGTTTAGAGTGAGAGACAGTATCAAAAGCTTTTGATAGATCAAGGAATAGACAGGAAAGAAGAAGGTTGTTATCACGGGCTTCTGCTACTGTTTGGGTGAATGAGAGTAGAGCAGTAGATGTGCTGTGGTGGGATCGAAAGCTGTGCTGGGTGGGACTTAGGAGATTGTTTTCAAGCAAGTATTTAAGTAGCTGAGAATGAATGCATTTTTCTAGAATTTTGGAAAGTGGGGACAGAATAGCAATAGGACGATAGCTTGAGGGGTCATTGGAGTTACCACCCTTGTGAGGAGGAATTGTGTAAAAGGATTTCCATATTCCAGGGACAGCAGCTTCTATAATAGAACAATTAATAAGGATGGAGACTGGGTGGGCAACAGAATTGGCAGCAATTTTAAGAAAGTGGGGAGGTAAGTTGTCAACAGAAGGGGAGCAGGGTTTGAGTTTGTTCAAGTAGGATTTGATAAGGGCAGTGGGAACAGGTTGAAATGAGAAGGTGTTAGAGGAAGAAGGACTGGGAGGTGAAGGCAGAGAAGAGTCATTGGAACTATGTTGAGTTACTCTTTTGATGGTTTCTATAAAGTGATTGTTTAGTAGAGCAGCAGTTTCTGTGGCAGTATTAAGTGGAAGTGGTCGGGGATAGGAGGATTACTAGGGTAGAAGATTGTCTTAACAGTAGACCAGAATTTATTTGGGTTAGTATGTGGGCTACAATGGTTAGATGTGAAGAATTTTTTTTTATCATTGATTATTAGTTTTTTACACAGATTTCTAAGTTCTTTGTAGTGCCAGAGTAGGGGAGTCAGATTATGACATTCTCTGTAAAGGTGTTCTTTGGGTGACTGTTGAGAGTATCTGTGGATGTAGATAGGGGAATGGTCACTGAGAGAGTTGGGTAGTATGCCAGGGTTATGATAGACAGAAGGGTGGGGATCCAGTCTATAATAGATCCAGAACTAGAGTTTCTGTTGGCTCTAGTAGGGGAAGATATAAATTGATAGAAGCCATACAGATTTAGGCATTGAGTAGGGGAAGAGGAGGAAAGCAAAGCCCAATAAATGTTAATGTCACCAAGTATAATGGTTTCATAGGGAATATTTTGGGAGAGCCAGAAGAGAAAGTTTTCAAGAATAGGAATGTTGTCACCTGAGGGGATGTAGATGGAGACTATGGCAAATTTCTTATGGGGGGTTAAGATTGCAGTTCACAATGAGGAGTAAAACAGGGTAAGGAGGTTGTGAGTGGAGAAACAGTAAGCTGTTTAGAGTACAGGATGACAACACCTCCACCTCTCTTGTTAGCTCTGTTTGCACGATAGATGTTGTAGCCTGGGGGTAGGATTTCTGAGTTTGAGATGTGAGGCTTTAACCAGGTTTCAGATAGGGTTAAAATATGAGAGGAGTTAAGTTGGATCCAAGAATGCAATTCTATAGTTGTGTTAACCATGCTTTGGATATTTAGAGAGAACACAGTTAGGGATTTAGGTGGGGGTGTCAGAATTAGGGCAAAGACTGTGGAGGTGAGGTAGAATGAGAATTATAAGTACAGGTGTCCGGTCCAGGACTGGGATGGATATCTCCATCCAAGAGGAAAGAGTCAAAGAAAGAGAGCAAAAAGGAGAGCAGTTGTACAGTACAGGGAGTTCTAGGTGTTATATAAGTGGAAAGAGATGCATTAGGATATATTCTGATCATGAAGAGGTTGGAGGGTAAGTGGGAATAGGTAGGGTGAGATTAGAAATGTGTGAGGTTTGTTGTGTGTGGAAAGACTGTAGAAGAGAGTAGGTGTTGCTGTTAAGTAGTAAAATGATGTGGGGTATGAGGTTGATAGAGCTAGTAAGAAGAGAATGGGGATAGTGAGAGAGTGAGGGGACATCTTGAGGAATTGTAAGAGACAGATTACAGAGTAGCAGTAAATGTGTTATGTTTTGTTAAGTAGTAAAGATGGGAAATAAGGGGTTAACAAAGCAGGGATATGGTAATCTGGTGGTTGGGAGAGTGCAGGAGGTGGAGTAGTGTTAATAGGGGAATGGAAATAAAGTGTGAGGGAAAATGTTTGAAGGAGAGGGGAAATTGGTTGGGTAATGGGATTGGTCAGATTGTGGTGTGGGAGGAGTGTAGAGAGTAGAAATCTAATGATTGTGGGGTGGGTGGGAATAGGGGTAGGGTAGAGGAGTGAGCCCGAGTATGTATAAATGTATGTATATATATATATAGAGAGAGAGAGAGTGATAATCATTGTAATACATTGGCTCCTGTTACACAAATATTGGGTCTGGCTTGCTGTAGTTATAATGTGAAGGGTTGCTAAATTCCTTATCAAACCAAATCCTTTAGAAACCAGTATATATTTATTTTAGTAAATTAGAAATATGTGGATGAGTCTGATGCATGTTAGAACTTTTAAAAACAAAGCTGGAATGAGGAAACAGCATGCAGCGTAGAATAAAAGTTTAACAGAAACAGTTAAGTGTTTTTGTCAGCATGTAACAGAGACTTCTTCAGAACAATAACTACCAAAGCAGTTAACTTTTAAATAAACCTCCAGTTACATGTCTTACAGGCCTGAGTTGGTGCCATAATTTTTTAGTTGAATTGACTGACTTAAGTAAATGTGTGATTGACACCTTAGTTACTTTAATGGAACTTGTCTTGAAGAACAATTTTGTCTTTACAGGGGGCCACTATTTTTTTACAGAAGAATGGAGTAGCAATGGGGGCTGCCTGTGCTCCCATTTTTGTAAACATAATTGTGTTACAGTGGGAAAAGAAATTTGTATTTAACTACCTTAACCCACCTCACTGGGAAAGTACAGTTGTGTACACTTACCATAAATGTAGATGTTTGAGTGTATTCACTGTTGCAGTCATCACACTTGGATTATCTGCCTGCAGGTAGCCCTCAGTCGGCCCGAATACCAGACACTTAGTATTTCTGCATCGGATGCTGTTGCTCCTGGACTGACGTCAGGTCATCAGGGATATAAAAACAGGAAGCCGACGCCATTACATCAGTTTTTCTTGCTCCATATGTCAGGAGCCCCCAAATAGGGAGCTAAGTTATGGTGGGGAAAACACCACCAGTAAAAAGTAAATACCAATACCCCTGAAAGGGGTGAGTAATAGCCATATTGAGGAGAGAGAGAGAAAAAAAATAGGGGGCTGGAGGGTGGGAAACCAGGACTGCGTACACTCGAACATCTACATTTATGGTAAGTGTACACAACTATACTATGTGCTTTGTGTTTCACTGTTGCAGTCATCACACTTGGGTGGATTCCCAAAGCTGAAGAAGGGTGGAGGCAGTCAAGAAGAGTTAGGGCTGGCTAGTATGCCTTGCAGGACTGCTGTTGCAAAACCTGCCCTGGTTTTGGAAAAGATAGGCAGGTGGTAAAGCTTGGTGAAGGTGTGTACTGAACTCCAGGTAGCAGCTTCCATGATGTCCCTGGTAGGGACTCCCCAGAAAAATACTGTAGAGGTAGATGCTGCCCTAGTGGAATGTGTTCTGACCCCCTGAGGGGTTGGTTTCCCATGGTGCTTGTAGCAGAAATGGATGCAGTGTGCTATCCATTTGGAAATTGTTTGTTTTGAAATGGCCTTGCCCTCTGATCCCCGTTGCAAAGCTGACTAGTAACTGGTCAGATTTTCTGACGGGTTTAGTCCTACCAAAGTAGAATCTGAGCTGTCTGTGCACATCCAAGGAGTGCAGGATCCTTTCCCCTTTATTTTGAGGATTACGGACGAAAGTTGTCAAATGGATGGATTGGTTGAGAGCCACACTGGACACCACTTTAGGCATGAAGGAAGGGTTAGTCCTGAGGGAAACCCTGTCAGCATGGAAAATAATGAAGGGTTCCACAGCCATAAGTGCTTGTAGCTCAGACACTCTTCTAGCTGAAGTGATGGCCAGAAGCAAGGCTGTTTTCCAAGAGAGGAATTTTAAGTCTGCTTAAGCAACAGGTTCAAAGTGGGGAAGAGTGACCTTTTCCATTATAAAGATAAGTTACCAATCAGTGGAGGGTGCTCTCCTTGGTTGCCTTAAGTTGTTTGCCCCTCTCAGGAACTGTTTGATAAGAGGGTGCGAGAAGACAGGTGGCTCAGTGTTGTAATGAGCTGAAATGGCTGAGGCATGTACCTTAATGGAGGAGAAGGACAGGCTTTGTGGAGTAGATCTGCTAAGTAATCCAGGATTAGAAGCAGGGAGGGCAGAGTTGTATCCTCTCCTTTAGATAGAATCCAGGAGCAGAACCTTTTCCACTTATCAGCATAGGATTTTCTTGTACTGGGTCTTCTGGCTTTAAGAATGACGTCCAGCACCTGCTTGCTTAGGGTTGCTAGGGGAGAATTCAAGGAATAAGCCAGGCTGCAAGATTTAGGGTTTGCAGTTGTGGATGCAAAATCTGTCCCTCCTGCTGAGAAAGCAGGTTTGGGTTCTGGTGTAGGTGCCAGGGTGGTACCTGTGGCAGGCTGCGCAGGAGTGGGTATCGGTGCTGGCATGGCCAGTCTGGGGCAATCAGAATTGTCCTTGGTCTGTCCTGTCTTATCTTGAGTAATAGTCTTGAGAGAAGGGGCAGAGGGGGAAAGGCATAGATTGAGAGATTTACCCACTGAAAAGATAGGGCATCCACTTTCCAGGCCCTGCTGTGAGGATTCCTACTGCAGAATTTGCTGAGCTGGTGGTTGTAGAGGGAGGCAAAGAGATCCACCTATGGGTCCTCCATTTCTGAATCAGAAGGTTGAAGGCACTGGACTCCAATTGCCACTCATTTGGATCTAGGATATTTCTGCTTAAGTCATCTGCCAGTGAGTTTTGTTTGCCTGGCAGGAATTGAGCATGCAGATGGACTTGCATGTCCAAGGCCATGTGCCATAGGGTCATGGCTAACCTGCAGAGTGGGTAGGAGTGGGTTCCCCCCTGCTTGTTGATGTACCACATTACTGTGGTGTTGTCTGTTTTTATTAGCAGTTGTCCAGGAAAGAATAGGGATCTAAAAACTGTCAGGGCATTCTGCACAGCTAGCATCTATTTTTGGATGATGTGCAGATGAATTTGACTTAGGCTTCAGTGGCCCTGAATGCATTTGCCATCCATGTGGGCTCCCCAGGCATCGTCTGATACATCTGTGGTTAGGGTCTGGGTGGCATGGGGTTGAGAAAAGGGCAGTCCCTTGTTGTGGTAGCATGCTTCTGCCCACCAAAGAAACTCTGTCCTTAGACAGGGTATAAAAATAATAAACTCGGTGATAAACCAAACTGTACTTTAATGCAGAAATTCAGTAAAAATCCAGTAAGCGCTTTCATCTTTTTATACACAAGACTTCTTCAGTTTTAAAGTGACTTAGACAGGGTATGATAGGAATGACTGTTTCCAGATCCTGAGAATGTTGGCACCAAAAACTTTTTAAGTACCATTGAAGTTTCCTCATATGCAGTCTTGCATATGAAATTAGCAGTATACATGAGGCCATGAACCCTGGGGCCTGCAGTATTTTTCTTGCAGATAGCTGGGTTCTGGTTGCCATTTGTTTGAAGTAGGCTGTCAGATAGATTTGTTTTTCTAAAGTGAGGAATGCCATATGGGATGTTGTGTCCAAGCTTGCTCCCAGGAATACAATCTTTTGACTGGGTACCAGTTTTGATTTCTTTTCATTGATGGTGTACCCCAAGGAAGTGAGAAGGTGTTTCACGAATGTCAGGTGCTGGAACAACAATTCCTGACTGTCCGCCTGAATCAGGCAGTCATCCATTGGATATTTCTCTGCCTGCAGTATGCAATGACTGGAGCCAGGCATTTTGTGAAAACTCTGGGCGCAGTAGATAAGCCAGAGGGAAGTGCAGATAACTGATAATGCATAGATCCTGCCCTGAAACATAGATACTTCCTGCATGACTCCCTTATGGGGATGTGCAGATAGGCTTCTTTTAAGTCTAGGGTGACTAACCAGGCATCCTTGGCTAGCATAGGAAGAAGCTGTTGCAGGGTAAGCATTTTGAATTTTGGTACCACCAGGAAGGTGTTGAGAATTGAAAGATCCAGGATTTGGCGCCAAGAGCCCTCTTTCCTGGGTACCAGGAAGAGTCTGGTGTAGAATCCTTGACCCCTCTGTTCTACTGGAACCAGCTGAATAGCTCTGATATTGAGCAGGGAAGCTACTTGGTTTTGAGCCTGTGCCCACTGGTTAGGAGGAAGGTCCGAAAACCCGCTTGGGGTTGGCAGTGAATGGAAATAAAATTTGTACCCGTAGGATACAATGTTGAGGACCCACCAGTCCTGTGTGATGGACATCCAATTTTTTGCATGAAGGGCAAGTTTTCCTCCTAGGGGCACAAGCAGTTGGGCATGGCTGGAGAGTGGAATAAAGAAGTCATTGTGAGTTTTTTTTCCGTAAGGAGGTGGCTTACCACTCCCTGCTTTAAGGGTGGGGGCACTCCATTGCTTAGATCTCTGCATACCCTGAAACTGTAGTCTAGGTGGTCTTTTTCCCCTGGGTCTGGTTTGAGAAGGCCTGGAGGGGGCTGGAAAGGACTAGTGTTTGGAAGGGCAATGCCTACTGAATCTAGGGGGTTGTACCTGTAAGAATTCTTTAACAGTCTGCATAGACTTCGCTTTTTTCACTTTTTCTTCCATCTTTTTAACAACCTCTTCTGCTTTGGTGCAGAACAAACTGTCTTTGTTCAAAGGAGCGTCTAGTAACTTTGGTTTGACATGGTCTGGCAAGGTCTGCTCCTTGAGCCAAGCATGTCTTCTCAGTACAGATCCAGTGACTGCTGCCCAGCAAGATGCTTATAGGGTATCAAAGCCACACTGCAAAGTATGCTTACTGACTTGGCTTACAGAGTGCATAAGCTCCTGCAATTCTTTATTTTCTGCACAGTCTGTAAAGGTTGCCACTTTTTGTTTAATAAGTGCCATAATATGCTGCTGGTACTTCAGCATGTGAAACTGACAATTCAATGCCCTAATAGCAAGAGTTGCAGAGGTTTATACCTTCTTACCCCATCTGTCCAAAGCTCTGGAATCCCTTTCCGAAGGGGTGGGATTCTTGGCTGTAGTAGCCATGATACCTTTAGGCCCCTGGGAAATGTTCTCTGGGTCAGCAGTAGGATTCTTTAAAATAAATTTGTAAGTGTCAGGTAATCTGTAGAACCTGTCTGGTATCCTAGGGGCAGGAGGTAAAGTGTCAGGAGTAAGACTGAATTCCATAAAAACATCATCAACAACATCCAGGATAGGGGGTATTGCTAAAGGCCTGTGCCGAGGCAACTCTAGGAATTCTCTGAGTCTCTTTTTGGACTGAGGATAGTCTTGGCATTCCCAGTGGAAATGCTCTCTTAAGGTATGCAAGGTTTCACCAAAAGAAAAATCCTCTGGAGGGGAGGTAGAGGGAATGGATTCCCCTGCATCTGAATCCTCATAAGCAGATAAGAGCATGTCTTCATAATCAGAAATCTCAGAGTCATTGGACTCCTGGTCTGTAGAAGCTGTAAGGGACTGGTCTCTTTTTCTCTTAGCAGGGGAAGGCTGACTTCCCCTAATCAGCATAATAAGGTCTTCTGCCATTCTAAGCATTTGTTTTTGTGGCATGGGAGCAGGTGCATGCACTTTGGTCATCGGTTTTCTAGGCGTAGTGCGTACTCTGGGCCTAAGAAACTCGGTAGTTTTGGTTAAACAAAAAGTCGGTTTGAGTCAAACATCGGTTGAGCGAAGAACTGCCTCAGAAGCCGGTACATGCACAGGGGCTCAAGACCCATCCAAGGTAGAGCCATCTGCAGGTTCCATAGTCGAAGAAGAGTCTCGCGGCATACCATACTCCAAATGGGTCTTGGTAGAGGGCTGCAAATCCATTGAAGTGGGCATCAGGGGCTGTGAAGGTGCCTCACTGAGTACCGGCAGACTGGCGACTAGCTTAACGGAAGCGTTGGCGGCAGCTTTAGACCTATGCGGTCTGTCTCTGTCTTTATCCTTACATTTTTTCAGAATATCAGTAGTTGGATGGCTTACCAAAGCCATTTCAGAATACGGAGATCAAGAGCGAAAGAATTTAGTGACAAAGAGCGCCTGACAACAAATGGTTCAGGAGTTAAACAAGGCACAAAACAACAGCGAGGTACATCATCTGGGCCTAAACAGGTGACAAAGTAAGAATGAAAATCTCTGTGAGGTATTTGCTTTCCACAGGCAAGACAATAAACTTTTTCTGACATCAATTAAAGCAAGAAAAAAGGATCCCCAATGGGGGTACTTAGCTTTAGAAGACTTCAGGATTATTCAATTCATAAATGAAAATTCAGGTAGCGGCCGACCGGCACTTGCGAACTGCTTCTGCTTCGGGCTCCTCGGCAAGAAAGACTGATGTAATGGAGTCAGCTTCCTGTTTTTATACCCCTGACGACCTGACATCAGTCCTGGAGCGACAGCATCCAACTCAGAAATACTAAGTCTCTGGTATTCGGGTCGACTGAGGGCTACCTGCAGGCAGATAACCCAAGTGTGATGACTGCAACAGTGAAACACAAAGAACATCTGTATATTCGATACCTTGATTATGTATTTATTGTATGGAATAAGTCAATGGAAGACTTAATTAATTTATCGATTATTTAATCTACATCACATCCTTCCTCAGGTTTACCTTTAAATGTAGCCACCTTGACATCACTTATTTGGATGTACATATTTTTTAAGGATGTTATTAACAAGAGGTTCATTAGTAACATATATAAAAACCTACCCACTCCCAACAGCCTCTTGAATTTTGATAGTTGTCACCCTAGACATCAAAAAAGAGGAATGGTGAAGGGACAGTTTGTACGTCTTTCTAGGATGGTAACTGAGGATAATACATTTGACCTTGAGGCTAGCTTTCTAGTGAACAGGTTTGTATCACATGGTTACCCGACTAGCCTAATACAAAACATCTTGGTAGATGTCACACAGAAAAGGTTAAATGGCTACTACACCCATTTACTTAAACTAAATGAAGATAATGGTGGTTTTGAAGGTGAACAGAAGGGTTAATGATCAAAATTTTCCCCTCTCCTTTATTATGACCCACACTATTGACAGTGCTCAGATTGTGGACATTTTGAGAAAAAAATTGGACTATTTTCTCTTGCTTTGAGGGATGTGTTGATTCCTTTGGGAATGCACCTAAAGTTGTGTACAGAAAGGGTAGATTATTTAAACAGATCTTGGAAGGAGGTAATCATCTTGAGGGGAATGTCACCCATAAGAAAAATGGTACCTTTAAAATACGGTACCTGCAACCAGTGTAAGCACCTTATGGTGAAAAAGGAAGTTAAAGTGAATGGTGTATTCATTAAAACAAAGTTTTTTGTAACGCAACTCGGTGGGAAATTGTTTATTTGGCTCACTGTTTGCAATGTGAATGTTTCTTTGTGGGTAAAACTCAAAGAAGATTTAAAGAATGAATTTATGAACATATACTTTATATTAGAAAACAAAATATAAGCAATGCTTTGGCAAAACACATTTCACTTTTTCCTGGCCATTCTTTTAGGTTCATGTGTTGGCTATAGTTACTAAGGATGTGAGGGGTGGTCCATGGAATGGTATCATTGAATTAAAAGAACTTAGGTAACAGATCAGGCTTAATGCCTGTACTCACCCAGGTCTGAATGAGAGCATGTTTGTTGAGAGTATGTTAAAACTATGTTCATGTACTGTATGATTTCATTGTTTTTTTTTTTTTATGTTTTGGGTGGCTTTAAAGAATTTAAAGAATCTATTTTTTTGAAGGTGTATATTATTTTTTTGCAGGGGTTTTAGCTTATCTTGATTATTGGTTGTTATTGTCATGTGACCTGTAACTGGAGGGATATTTAAAAGTGAACTGTTTTGGTTGTTCTGAAGAAATCTCTGTTACATCCTGACAAAAGAAATCTCTGTTACATCCTGACAAAAGCACTTAACTAATTATCTTCTAACTTCTCTGTCAAAACTAGCAACTACCATCCTCTAAAGGAATAAACCTTCAAATCTCTATAAACTTCACTGTATTAGTTAACATTTTCAACCTTTCTAAGGCAACAATCCCTATGCTAGCTGTATCTAACTTACATGGACAACTGTAATTACTGTCTGAACAAAAAATATTGCCTTTACCTATTCCTTTGTGTCATGACTTTATACTTAATTTCAAACGGCAACAAAACAAACTGTTAAAATACGACAAACAAAATCCGAACAAGTGAGTAATCCAAAGCTTTAATCCAGTTGTGAAGCGCTTTTCATCTTCCCTAGTAGGAAGACTTCTTCAGGCAAGGTTAAAATCACTTTTTACACTGTTATATAGGTATAAAAAGGTGCCAAAAATCAGCGCTTAATTATAAAATTACTTGCAGCTGCCCTTAGAAAAGAGCGACTCCCATAGCTGTTAATGATTGCAATACAAAAGTGTACTTTAAAAACATTCCTAATAAAATCCTTCCTAAATAAAATCCCAAACATTCATCTCCTTGGATTAAAAATAAACAGCATAAAAACTGGTAAAGTAATTACAAAACATATAAAAACGTATATAAAGTGGATCTATTTACAAAGCATGTAGCATCATAATGTACTGTTATCTATGTTATCTTCGGCTGATCAGAGCACACCTGGGAAATCTAAGGTCCCCAGGTTATCGGCAGAGCATAAATCTGCCTCTTTGCCTCCGCCTTCCTCGGCTCCAACCATCTCAAAACATTCGATACCGATGCCTGTATTGGCAAAGACCCTGCCTCCAGCACCGATCATAGATCTTACTACTCCTATTTTGACTTCAGTACTGTAACTACTTCGGCTCAGGGCACACCTTCGATTTCGGTTTCCATTTTGGAACTGACCATTTTGGCTCCAAGTTCCACTTCGGCACCGAGCATTGTACTGACCTCACTGGATCTGACCCCTTTGCTTCCGTTCTCAAAACTAGAGACTTTGGTGCTGGCAGACATTGCACCACGGACCCCGTTTGTGGGCCAAGCATGTAGCTCATTTCTCGAACGTCCTGACTCCCTGTCTAGGGTATCCACTATATTCACCAGGAGCCTTTTGGAACACAACGTGTTATGTCTTGTGGACCAGCTGTTGGTAGCCAGGGGGACTCCATCACTTTCTAAAACTCATCCACCTGCTGGACTTGGGTTGCCTTATCCACGGACTCGATCTTACACTCCTCCTTCGACCATCTCGGTACTGAAGCCTTCTGTTCCGACATCCTTCTTGGAACCCATCACCTCGGTGCCTATGGTGCACCTCACTCCAGCTCTGAGTTTCTCCCTTTTGTCTTTGGTTCGCGCCAAACCAGTCCTTCCTCAATCTGGGGATTGGGGGATGGGCGCGTCAGCCCGGGGTACAGTGCTGACTTTCTCCTCAGTGCCGATGGCTGCATCCATGCCGATCTTGCTTGAGGTTCCACTCATGGGTGCAGGTCCATCGGAGCGGGTGTGATCCCAGTCCCAAGGTTGTCTTTCTTGGTTCCAGGCTCCCATCCCTCTTCTGGTGGGCCTGCTTTCTGCGCAATGGAAAGGGCTCTTGCTTCTGGTAGTACTCCTGTGATGCTGGAATCCCAGTTTTCACCCCCCTGAGCTGCAGCTATCACAGACCTCCCCCGGGACACCAGGCAGAGAAGCAGCTGGACACCCTTGTTCAGGGTACCCACTCTTCCGAGTCCTCCTCAGATACCCCCTCTGAGGAGCCCCCTCAAAAGAAGACATGCAAGAGGAAGCAAGTGGACTCACCTGAGGAGTCCTTAATGGAAGACATGGATTACGATGATGATGAAGGGTCCCCACGGAGACATCCTGGAAATGTTAAAACAGAGAGGTGACTGGAAGGACTCAAACCCTTCATCTGAGGAGTCCGTGTTCCTGCAGACTTTTTGTGCCCAGCCATCTACCTATTGGGTGACCCTGCCTGCCGACGAACTCATCCAGCTCATCGTGCAGCGTGCATGGAAGATCCCTGATTCCATTGATGTGATCCCCCGGAGACCAGACAGAATTCTGTCCCCTCCTGCTGAGAATCCGCACTGGTCCAAAGAGTTACTAGTTGATGCTATGGTGGTGGCAGTGGCCACAAAAAAAGTCTTGGCTGAAGAAAGTCCTACTATTCACCCGCCCCACCCCAACATGAAGTCCTGGGCGGTAGACAGACTTGGGAAGCGTGTTTTTGCATCAGGGACCTTTGCTATACGGCCCCTGAATTATGTGGCACATTTTATGAGGCTGCAGAGGGACTTGATCTCCAAACTCTCTGGGACACTTACAGGACAGTTGTTTGACGAGGTTAGGGACAAAGTGGCCTCACAGCTAGCAACCCTGGAATCAATATCCAACTCATCCACGAGGTTGCTCTCACATGCAACTGAAGGGGTGGCTAAAGCAGCGGGTTCAGTCATTGTTATGAGACATCATATCTGGATGCACATCTGTGACCTCACAGATCCCTTCAAGTCTTTCTTTCTGAATGCTCCCATCAAAGCTTCATCCCTCTTTGGCTGCAAAGTGAAGGACACACTAGCAAGGTTCGAGCAAGATGGAAAAACCCTGTCTGCCATAGGTCTATGATTTTCCAACCCACAATGTACCTTCTCTAGGAATCAGAGGAGTGGAAAAATGTGGCATAAGACATCTCAGGGTCCTTTCTGTGCCACACGTGGTGATGATACTCCCCGAGGCAGAGGGGGTAACAATTCTGGTAGATGCCCCTATAGAGACAGAGGGGGTCCTCGCAACCAAGGCTCCAGGAACTCTTTCTCTGGACAGCCTTATCAGCACTCATGAGGGATGTCCCAGTTGCTTACCTCTGGAAGCAGTCGGGCTTCGTTTCTCTCTGCACCAAGCTGCTTGGCACTCTATCACCACCGATCGTTGGGTGCAGAAGATTATTACCAGTGGTTACACCATTACCCTTTCTTGTCAACCAAATTTTCCAAGAAAACTTCCCAACGTGCCACCCAGTCAAAGGGAAGCAGCAGCTTCAGAGATTATAAAGCTGTCTCAAAAGAGAGTCATCCAACCAGTCCCACCAGACCAGCGTGGATCCAGATTTTACTCAAGATTCTTTTTGGTGCCAAAAAAGACAGGGGACTGGAGACCCATTTTGGATCTCAGCAGCTTAAACAAGTCTGTCACCCAAACCAAATTCCAGATGGTCACAATTCAGTCCATCCTTCCCTTTTTAAGAGAAGGCAATTGGATGTGCTCTACAGATCTCTGGGATGCATATTACCACATCAAGATGGACAAACGTTCCAGGAGTCTCCTTCGCTTCCAGCTTGGAGCCAGTCATTGCCAATTCCATGCCCTGCCTTTCAGTCTCTCTACAGCCCCCAGAGTGTTCACGAAATGCATGGCAGTGGTAACAGCTCACTTGAGACTAAAAGGATTCTGGGTGTTTCCATATCTAGACGACTGGCTCCTTACTGCCCCCACCAAGCATGTTCTAGTAACTGCTCTACAACATACTCTCTCTCTGGCAAAATTGTTGGGAACAACGATACATTGGGAGAAATCAAATCTTATCCCTGCACAACAAATAGAGTTTATTGGCACAGTGTTCAGTACTCAGTCCTGTCTGGTATCACTCCCTCTTCAGAAACTCCACCACCTGAGGCTTAAAATCCAAGTGATTCTTTCTCAAACATCAGTCCCTGCAAAACAAGTTCTCCAAGCTCTGGGTTCTATGGTTGCATCAATTCCAATAGTGCCTCTAGCAAAGCTACATATGCGAATTCTGCAATGGCTCCTTCTGTGTCACTGGTTCCCAAACTGTCATCCCCTGGATTACAAGATTCGAATAACCAACTCTTGCAAGCAGGACCTGCTTTGGTGGATGAGGCTAGATGAAGATCTTTGGAGCCGACCTTTACAACCCTTCCAGCTCACAGCCATTGTGACCATGGATACCTCCCTGATCGGGTGGGGGGGCCATTTTCAGAGAAAGACTGTCTAAGGCACATGGTCCACCTTGGAGGCCTACCTGCATATCAATGTCCTAGAATTGAGATCTGTGCTATTAGCGTTACAGGCATTCCATGCGGCTCTCCCCTCCGGGACAATTGCAATCCAATCAGACAATATGTCAGTGGCCTGGTACATCAACAAGCAAGGAGGAACCAAGTCCTACCCCCTTTGTCGAGAAGCCATGAGAATCTGGCAGTGGGCGATAGCTTCCAACCACTTTCTGATAGCAATGCATATCCCGGGGAGCTTCAGCGTGATTGCAGACAAACTGAGCAGATGCATCCTCATGCCCCACGAGTAGTCCCTCAACCCCGAGGTGGCATCTGTAATCTTCAGCCACTGGGGCCAGCCTTGCTGGGATCTTTTTGCCTCCCCATCAAACACCAAGTGCAGCAGCTACTTCACCCTACTTCCCCTGCAGGGGAAGTCACTGAGGGATGCTCTGATCCATGATTGGCCCACGAGACTTCTCTATGCCTATCCTCCCATTCCTCTGATCCCACAATTTCTAAAGAAAGGTCTTCGGTTGAGATGGAAGGTGATCCTCATAACCCCATTCTGGCCTCAACAAGTTTGTTTCCCCTTTCTTCGGCCTCACCTAGTATTCCCGCCATAGATTCTGGACCCTCTACCAGATCTGATCACTCGCCCCCTAAGGGCTGAGTCACCTCAACCTGTCCACTCTCAAGCTGACAGCTTGGTTTCTCCACTTCCGCTAGTCGCGAGGCGGGCTAATCTCTCCTCACCTATTCGAGACATCATTTTGGCCTCTCACAAACCATCCACCTGAAGACTATATCAGGATAAATCAAAAAGGTTTTCCATTTGGTACAAGGATAACATACTAGACCCATGTTCAGCTCCAGTTACTGCAGTGCTTCAGTATTTGGCTAAATTTTTTGATAACGGAGCTTCTGCCTCTACAGTTCGTGTACATCTAGCGGCAATTTCCAATTTCTACAGTGGTATAGATGGTACCCCTCTTATTTCGTTACGCCTTTGCAAGGCTTTCCTCAAAGGGACCTCTCATCTCAGGCCTCCTCTCAGACAGCCCGTAGTACCGTGGAACTTAACTTTAGTCCTCCAGTCTTTGACTCAAAAGCCCTTTGAGCCTGTGGCTGTGTGTGACCTAAAGTTTTTGTCTTGGAAATCTTTGTTCCTGGTAGCCATTACCTCTGCCAGAAGAGTCTTGGAGCTGCAGGCATTGTGTAACAAGAGGCCCTACCTGGTCTATCACAAAGACAGAGCGTTACTTCGAACAAACCCATCCTTTCTTCCCAAACTGGTTTCTGAATTCTTTATTAACCAGTCCATTGATCTACCAGTGTTCTTTCTGAATTTTGCCAGTAGAGGAGGGTATTGCCTTCACACCTTAGACATACATAGACAATTAAGGTTTTACCTAGACAGGACCAAACCTATCCGTAAATCTGAACAGCTTTTCATCTCCTTCTCGGGACCCAAAATGGGAGAGGTTGTTTCCAAGGTTACATTATCAAAATGGCTAAGGGACTGCATACGTGTCACTTATTCCCTCCATAATGAATCCATGCCAAAAGTTAAAGACCAATCCACTAGATCTATGGCAACTTCTATAGTATTCCATTCCAGGGCATCCATGGATGATATCTGCACAGCAGCTACTTGGGCTAAGCCTCATACCTTTATCATTCATTACAAATTGGACCTGGGGAGAGCTGCCTTCAGCTCAATGGTACTCAGGAATGTTCTTCCATAAGGGCCGCCCATGGACCTCAAGGTAGCTTGGGATTCTGTCCCATCAGTGATGAATGGAAAGAAGATTAACAACATCAGATAAAGAAGTTATGTCTTACCTTAATGTTGCATCTGTGTTGTTCATCTTCTTTCATTCATCACTTCCCACCCTCCTTCCCCCTCCAAAGGCTCCTGGAGGATGCTTTGGGTCTAAGTGGTGCCCTAGGGTACTTGTGTAAAAGTGGCCTCAGCTTTACTTCCTTTCTTAGCAAACTCGATCTGAGGTAACAGGGAGAAGGGTATTCTGGGTAGAGACTTAGCTCGAGAGTTTTTTTGACTGGCGCAAGCTTGGTAATAGGCTGACTCAGTTCCAAGGGCTCAGAACCGAACCCATCAGTGATGAATGAAAGAAGATGAGCAACACAGATGGAACATTATGGTAAGACATAACTTCTTTTTTTTGAGGCCACAACCGATCTTGCCAGTTATGAAACTTTGAGGTCTGTTGAGTACTATGTTTAGACAAATACATGCCAACAGGGGGTTGGGGTTGGGGTTGGTGTAATGGTTAAGGTGGTTATCTCACAAACACAAGGTACAGGGTTTGATTCCTACCTTTGAAAGGAAAATTGTTTAGGCTGAAAATGGCCTACAAGGGTAACTAGCCTAGTACACTTACCTGTAAACCTATGAAAAGTCACATTATATTCAATAATGGGTCTGATGAGATATTTATTTATTTATTATTTATTTTATTTTTTATTTTATTTTAAAATAATAATAATAATATAAACCTATGAAAAGTCGCATTATATTAAATAATGGGTCTGATGAGATATGACTAAAGGGTAACTAAAACTTCTCTGAATTTGGTGAAAATGCTTTTGGAAATTAGATGAGCTAGACAGAAGAATGTTCAAGCTACTGTGGAAACACAATGGTCAGATGATAATGAATTATCAATAAGCATGACTAGATCCCTTAAGACAGTGTCTAATTGGGGGGATGTGTTATCCATAGGGTATGTAAAAATTGTTTTGTTTTCCAACTTGAACCGTGCTACATTTCTTCACATTTCATTAGAGACCATTGTCCTTTGCACCAGTTGTTAACATGGTTGACCCATACTAGAGCAAGCATGAGTCAGTGGATTGTTGAATAACAACACCTAATTTACAGTTATCTGCAGACTTAGATAACCAGGAAAATCCATGAAATTCTTCATAAAACGTTTCTTGCTTTATTTAGAGCTTTGTGCTAGAATGTGCTTTTATTCTGCTTCCATATAGATGCACTACACTAAATGCAAAGGAACTACTCCTGTAACAGGAAGTTATACTTACAGTCACTGTTAAAAGCTTTGATAATGATAAAAACTGACACAGCTTAAGAGAAGCTGCTTTTGAAATATTCATTTTCTTGCACGCATCAGAGATTTAACATTTTTACCTGTTCTGTTTTACTCCCTTCTCCTCAGTTTTCCTTCATTTCTTCCCCTAGAAGTGAGGAGGTTGTGTGCTAAGGTAATAGCAGGAGATGCATGTACACTCCCGTGAGCGCATACCCACCTCTTTTTTCCTTTTTGTTTTCTGAAGTAATATGTAGATGTTCATGATTTGACAGTGCTTGTTTAAAAGGTTTGAATCTTCTTGCAGTACAGTGACTCTGTCCTCATACTGCATGCAGTGCAAGCATATTGTATATGTTTTTGTGTGTGTGTGTGCATACATGTATGTGTTTGTGTGTGTGTATTGTCTCTTTGCTTGTATATTTATATAAAAATAACAGCATTAGAGACATAATTCCTGTCCCACAAAGGTCTTAAGGTCTTCAGCCTATTCTCCTCCACCTATCATTACAGCAGGAAAGAGAGACTACCATGGAGGTGGTTTGATATCCTATCCTGTACCGCGCCTTTCCTTTGACGTCAGTGGGTTGGTGAGATACCATCATTCCAGCAGTGGGTGAGTTTGGATATAATCCCCAGACCAGGGCCACTTGCAATTAATGGCAGATGTTAATTCTTCCCAGGCCAGAGAATTATCTGCCCAGGTCCTCCTCGCTATTGCTGAGTCATCCTTGCTGCAATGTTTAAGGGATTTATATTTAATCCCAGACCTGCAGCAGTCTGAGCATGCCCAGCTCCCGTAATTCAGGGCCTGTTGGCATCTGTGCTTCTACACTTGCTCTAGTGCCTATCGCATTGCTTGTGCTGCATGACAGGCACTTTTTCCCCATCTGTTGTTGTCAGGTGTGAATATTTGATACTGCTGGGTATCCAAACATTGTCGAAGACTG
The DNA here is from genome assembly GCF_019279795.1 of Protopterus annectens. Lineage (NCBI taxonomy): Eukaryota > Metazoa > Chordata > Ceratodontiformes > Protopteridae > Protopterus > Protopterus annectens. The sequence goes on along the minus strand of NC_056739.1, from coordinate 90,696,612 downwards.
ATGTGTGATCCCTGAATCGATAGGTCAGTGTGAACTACCATCCCCCTTGTGTCACCTGCTTCAGTTTCCAACCACTACATACACTTGAGTTGTATCAGTCATAGTTGGGGCTTTATCCCTGTTCACCATGGAACTGCTCAGTTATTTTAATGTACCTACAATCGCACTGCAGGAGGCTGCCCTGTGACTCTCTCACTGGATGAGGGCTGCTCCTCTGTAGTTCACTGAGGGGAAGCTATCACGTAATCAAGACCTGCAATGGTCATACAACAGGCTGACTGTGCAAATGTAATTCAGACCAGTCCCAGCATAATAACACTGATAAAAGTTCTAGCATTACCAGTTTTCTAACAACTGGCATTCTTATCTGGTATATTTTGCAAGGCAATACTTTTCTGCATCAATGTCTCACATTATGAATACTAAGTAGAAAGGAGTTTCATTTGTAGGTACTATTCCAGGACTGCAGTAGAAGTGTTAACTAGGGCTGTGTGCACACTTGATGCCAGCGGAACATATCCTTCACCTCTGGAGAGTGATAGCTAGTATACGTGTCATAGCTGTAAAATATCCGACCGCAGGAAGGAAATCTCAGAAGTGACTTAGAATAACTCACAGTTTAGGCATTTCTCTTTCCTGCACTTGGGAGCACAGCATTCTGAAGGATGTAAACTATGAGAACTGCTATAAGACACACTTCTCCAGAATTTCATCATCTTTCGCAAGTGACATTAAATACAGGAGAAAAATCTGAGATGTACTTTCAGTGGGTAATGAATGTAAGCTGTCTCGTACCTACAGTTCTATTAACAAAATGCATATTGCTGAAATCTTTGCTTCAATAGACCATCTCTTTTAAGGAAAATTACTGGTTACTGATCTCAAAGACAAAAGTTGTTGAGTCCAATAGGAAGAGAGAATTGTGGGTTATCAGTAGGAATACTTTAAGATGTAGTTACAGAACTAATGTATTTCAGGTAAACTGTTGAAATGAAAGATTTGAGAGGATGAAGACAGAGGGTTTTCTTGCAACTGTGAAAGGCCCCAACCCTTTGTTTCTCGACTCTCCACTTACATGTCAGATACAGTGACACACTGACCTAGATGTTGACAACAATATAGTGTGGAAAAGCTAGACAAAATGTGGCTTCAACCACTGGGAAAATTCATTTATTTCCATTTTTTTCATATCACATCAGAAGAGTTTTGACAGCAGGAAATGAAAATCCGGTAACTCCACCTAGATTTTATAAAAGAAAACAAGACAAAAAACATGTATCTTTTGTTTATGTAGTACTGTTGTGCTTTTTCCTCTGCTTATTTTTTTACTGTTTTCCCCCAGAGAACTCATTGCTGTTTTTATAGTTCTGTTATCCTTCGGGATTTACATTTCAGCAAGGTGTTTAACCTTCATTGTTTAGACAGTGCATCTCATTTTAATGTTGCAGTGATATCAGGAGTGCATGGATTCGGCAGATTACCTGAAGCTCCCTCCTCACAAGCGGCTGCACTGCTACACGTAGAGATTAACAAACATTAGAGATCATATTTTTACTTATTGTTATTTACAGGGTGATGGACTGAACTCGACTGCTTTTCTCTTCTCTTTAGATTTTGTTAGATTAAAGTAAAATAGGCAAGTTAAAAAATAATATCCATGCAGTGTTAGCTGCATAGAGCAGCATGTGAACAAATTTCTACCAATAATTACTGTGTATACATAGACTAATCCCCCTTTGCTTATATATTCATACACTGCCAATTGCAATAGCAAATACTAATGTACTAAACCGCTTGATTGTTACTGCGGCCAGACATTTGCAACATGCTATGTCTTTCAGGTACCATTTTAATGCATTATTTGAAATAGATTTGTGGAAGAATTGTGATTGTATGAGGGACAGCATTTCATATTTGCTGCCCTAAATATTACAAGTCTGTGGAGGTTGGGTGCCCATGGAACAGTGTCAAGGGTTTTTTTTGTATCAGAGCTGAACATCAGACCTCTGTGGGGGGCTTTTACTCTAATGGTTCAGAAAAATGATCTATAGCATCCCATTTTCCACTCCTTATCTGATTATGTACAGATGAGAAGCGTGATTGTAAACAAATAGGTAAGCACATAGATTCAGCCAAAAATTATGAAAATTCTGCACAGATGTTCTCTGTGAAAGATACCAGTAAGGAAATGACAGCAGCTTGTTTTGAGCTGTTTGCATCTTCCTTAGTAGCTTGTTAGATGACCCCACAAAAACTGGTAGCACATGTTCATGTATGAAGACCTTACCCTTTTGGTCAAAACTTCCCTGGCTTCTCTAAACAGAAACTTTTGCTTTTTGGCAACAAGACACCAATATGGCTGCAGCCTTAACAACAGTATTGCTAATGTACAGGGAGTGTGAGACAGAAGTATCCAGCAATAGTCTTAGTAACTTGTGGGCTTCAGCAGACTCTGCTACCTCCATCAGAAGCAGTAAGGTTAATATTTCTTGACAATCTTTTAGGGACACCAAAAAATAAATCTTTTGTTTTAGAGTAATTTATCTTCAAACCTACATTATCCAGCAAAGACGAGATTAATTCAAGTGTTGGAAATGTAGTTGTCTTAGTTTTGCTACAGTCATTACACGGTCTCCAACAGATCATATCACTTGCAGAACATTCTCAGCAGTTACTGCTACTGGTGATGGGAAAGGGCCAGCTTTCAGTTCAGAGGCACTGGATTAGTGTGGATGCAGAAATGGGATATTATTATTTTTTGTATCCTTTTTCCTGATGCCTGCTGACCATCACGCCACCACCATTATCCCCATCCAGTCACTATCAAGAGCTGTATGTGGCATGATTATTATCCAGGCCACCATGAAGAGTATCCCTTTTCTGTCCTAACCTACTCCCTGGAAGTTGATGTGAAAGACTGATATACCTTCCTCTTTGGGTATGTGCCATCCCACCAACCCACCCCCCATGAAAGCTGCCATGTAGACATGCCTTGGTAGAGCCAAACATCTCTGGTCCATAGTGCTAGACCATCTCCCATAGCCCAGGCTTTCACCTGAAAAGAAGTCAGGCATCATCAGAGTGTTAAAACAATAGTTAACCAACCAGCTAATATAAGTTAGCTGGTTGGTTAACTATTGTTTTAACACTCTGGTTTACGCTGTTAATGTATTTTACTATATTTTATTCTTCCATCTGAATTAAACGCTTTTAAACTTGTTCATATTTGCGCTGGAGTTTTTTCAACTGGCCATTACTTGGAGCTGCATTGGAACACTTATTGGTTTGCTGTTGATTTTCGACTGGTATAGATTTAGTTTGTGTGCAGTTGTATATTGGTTAGGGTTAGAGTTAGCATCAGGTAAGGAGATAGATTTAGTGTTGTGCATGTGTGGTGGGTGTCCGAGCTGTTTTGTGTAGTGATAGTGTTATGGAAATTTTTTTTGAGGATAAGTTGCACAGTTAAGAGTTAGGGGTAGGCTAAGGGTTAACACAAATTACTACTGCCCCTCCTAGTAATGTGTGCTAACCCTACGTATGGCCCTTACCTTCAAAAACTCCTTAGCATAATACCACCACTTTTCAGTCAAATTTGAGCTGAATGGTTAGTAGGGCTATGGGTAGTACATTAGACAAGGAAATATGTTTCCTTATTCAATGTATTGGGTGGGCCGTGGTGGTGCAGCGGTTAGCGTTGTTGCCACACAGCAAGAGGTTCTCCCATTAGATTCTAGGTTGGAGCACCTTCTGTGTGGAGTCTGCATGTCCTCCCCATGGTCGAGTGATGTCTAAAGACATGCAGGTAAGTGCATGTCTTCTTTGAAGGTTGGGCGTGGGACTGGCAACTCGGCACCATAAAATCCACTGCCAATCATTAGCAGACCAGAGTTCCGCTGTGACGACCCCTAACCAGGAAAAGCCGAAAGACTTAAGTATTCAATGTATTGGGTGTCACAAATGTTTGACTGATGTTGATATATGAGTTGGCATGTTTTGGCCGATGTTTTCTGTATTGATCATTTAACATGTCAACCATTCATTATGTAATGGCATATATATATATATATATATATATATATATATATATATATATATATATATGTGTGTGTGTGTGAGTATGTGTGTTTATGTATATGTATATGTATCTAAAAACAGGGTTTTATGGGCTCCTATGGGCAAAACAGAATTTCAGACTACCAAATCTGCAGACCCAATTCGAGGAGCAAGACCCAGTGACATAAAAGGAGACACCTACTTCTTCAGGAGATTTTCCCCTCGAGAGTCTCTACACCATTAGATTCAACAACAATAAGGCAAGGTGACTCTTTGTAGATATTTGACAAAATCCCACCTACCTAAGGAACATTGTACATTTACAAAGATGTCATTCTAAGGATACAGTGAAAACAACAAAATCTCAGAAGCCCAGAGAAAAATTAGGACCCAAAGCAATAAATGTATAATATTGTTACTTTACTGATAAAATACTGGTGAGTACGTTCATTTGTCATTTTTTTCTGAAAGGGGAGTAGGGAAGATTTTTGTTTCATTACATTAAAGGGACACAGACATGATGGGACAAGCTCAGATGAGGTGAACAGATATAAAATCCTGTCTGCAGCAGCCAAAGTGAAAGACTAGAAGAGAATTTATTTAGTCCCTACGTAAAACAATATCTTTGTGGCTTCATAAAACAATTCTGGTACTGTATTCCCACACAATTGGCACCAACTGATCATGTGCTCTAGAAGTCTGCACCCAGGGAGCCACTCACCTTGCCCCATCCTAGTTATAGCTCTGCTTTAATGTCCTTCAAGGGAATGGAAAAGTCTAATGTGCATTACACTTAAGAGCCAGATTTACTCAAATTAGAGTTTGAAATTAAAGCTAAACAGCTCAAGGGAAGTGTTGGGAAGCAGCATTTCACCAAAAAATGATGGATGAGTAAGGTAACCTTCCCTGAGAGGTGATAACATCATAAATAGTAAAGTCAAAGTAAATTTTATTGTCATTTAGAACTATACATGTATAGCCTAAACAAAATTTCATGTATCAGCCCAATTCTTGAGATTACAAAGGAAAGTGAAACAACGCATACAAGTAGAGAAATAAACATAACTAACAAATACAATACTACTCCCAATACATGCAAGAAAGAGCAGAGACATTTACCAACACTCATATACCCTCCCTGAGTTAAATTAACTACCCCATTTAAAATAATACAAAACACATTACAGAAATGCCTAAGTTATTTGTCTAATACTGCACTTAAGTGGGTTAAGTAATACAGACTATGGATATAATAAATAAATGTTGCACGTACTTGGAATATATGTTAAGGGTATATTGTACAAATAAATAAAAATGTACTTATGATGTGTCCAGATCCATGGGACTAGTGCCCAAGTTCAGAAGTCAAATCACTGTAGAAACTGTTACTGAATCTTGCAGTTTTTCAGCAGATCCTGCAATATCTCCTGTCTGATGCCAGATGCTTACAGTCCATGCGCAGGATACATGTTGTCCTGTATTACTTTGGTGGCCTTTCTAATACTTCTTGCAGAATAAAGTTGTATCGATGGAAGACTGGAACCTGTTACCTTCTCTGCAACCCTCACCACTCTTCGTAGCGCCTTCCTTTTTTTCCTTAGTAATAATAAAATTCATGTGTCCGTAAGTCAGACAAAAGACAAACTTTATGAAGAACAAACAAAAAACAGAGAAGCTTTTGGTCAGCTAAGTTATGCAGCTTATAATAAACAGGGTGGTCCGAACTGCTCTTGTGTGCCACTGAGTTTTGTGTTAAATAGACTGTGCCCATTCTGAAGCCTTTATGAATGAAGATGCTACAGTCAGCTGGTGTACACTTGTCACAAAATAACTGAAATGGAAGAGAACAAGTTGGTGGAAATGACTACAGTCATATGTTTTCCCAAACTCAGTCTTCTGTGGGCAGAAAGGCAGACATCAAGGAATCAAGCTTTCATGTTCAATCCCTTTGCCAAGTGAGGATTTCTTAACATTGTACAAATGCCTCCTGTAATGAGGACACATGGTGGCTATTATATGGATGTTTCACAGCATCTGAGCTTTTATCCTACTGACTTCATCAGACCTAGCCTTCTGCCAGCTTAGATGAATGTCTGCAGATGACCAATCCCCTATTTAACCCACTTTGGATTTCCTTCAAAGTATGCAGGACATCTTTGGGACAGTGCAACCCCCCCCCTCCTCATTTTTTGAAAAATGCTGCCTTGTATCATTCACAGAGTCTTCTATGTCCTGTTGTGTCATATATGCACATCCTTGCAACAGAGCTCTATTCACAAAATGAAATTACCCTTTACACATTCGATTTACCAGCTTCTGTAGCCATTGGGCAGCAACCTCATGTCATCCAAAACATTTTCTCACTGCCAAAGCTGTAGCTTGTTAGGTATACATTGAAGGTGAGATGGCTATCCTTTGGTGGTCCCACAATTTGCTTTATTTCTATCTTTCTGGACTTGATAGATGTTTTAGTCAGGTCATTATCTCATTCAGCCGTGTAGTGACACCAGTACCCAGCTTGTGCACCTGCGCTACTGCAGGGCACTCTGTTAAGCTCTGTGACAGATGACCCCTTCTTTGAAGCCATTGTACCTACACTTATCTGTTAGAGAGCGACAAGGCTGACTCAGTCAGAACCCTGAATAGAATATGTACTGCCCATTGCATAAACGAACACTGACAAGTCCAATTGTTGTTTTTCTGCTTCATTCTACTTGTAAAACAGCACAGAAAGCAGTCTGAGTTGGCTGTATCCCCGCCCTATTAACAGTGTGCCCCACTCCTTCTTCATGAGCTACGGTCCTTGAGGCCTAATGCAATATTGCACTGACGTGTATTTCTGTCTACATGTAGACCAGACCTGATACTGTTTAGGAATAGTTGTGCCTGATAAGAGAGATATCCTCTTGAATGAGCGGACATCATGCCTAGCACAAACAAGGTTCCTTGAATCATTATCTTAAGTTTGTAGTTTGCCACTGCCCTTCTGATACTATAATCACACTGCTAGATGTTTGCACATCCTTCACTGAACCTACTCAAAGTTTTACAAGTTGTTATAGTAACTCATGTTGATAGTGGGACTGGCTGTGAATGATTAGTTTCCTGTGGCATGAAGTGATGCCAGATACATTGCTAGTGCTCTGACTCATTCTTAGCACCATGAACCATGCTATATAGAATTAAACTGTGCTTCTTTAGCTCCTACAGGACTCCTGCTTGTGACAGGCAGTTCAATGCATCTCTCCTATGGCATACAAATTCTTGCCATTGAACATGCCAACTGAAACTGTCTGATATGTCATATACTTGCTTAGTGCTGAATATCACATTTAATACTAAACACATAATGAATTACTTAAGTGAGGAAAGGCACATGGAATGGTGTGGTGTTACAGTACATTTTGAAGTGCATAGTATACAGTGGGTGACCAGCAGTAGGCCTAATTCTCTAATGTAACTCTGCCATGCCTCAACACAGTGCCACTCAGTAAAAGTGAAAACACATTGTTAGCATCAGTGCGTACACCATGCTCCCTTTGTGATCCTAAGTCCATATTTTGAAGATGGACCCCTCCTTCCAGTATTAGTAGTGCTGCCTTGCGGTGTATAATCCACTGTTTCCATAAAATTTAAGCTATAAGAACTTGCAACACCATGATGGTGATCTCCTTCTGCCTTCTGTTAGTGACAAGCTGAAGGACTTCCCATGTGTTTCTGAAAAGAAATGTGAACACATTGGCTTGTACAGATGTTTCATTTCTCTAAGTAGAAACAGACTGAAGAGTTTTACTTTTTGTGCACACACACATCACGCTGGCTGTTCACAGCCTGCTGCTGTGATTGGTTGGGCTGCACACACTTTTTCCTTAGCAGCATGTCATGGCTAACTGCTGCAGTACTTAGTCCAACAGACATGCACATGAGTGACAGTCTAGCCTAAGCCATTCCATGTATTTCAGCTCTGTACATGCAGCTGTTTGGAGGAATGGAAACTCCTTGTCATTCCCCCTGGTAGAATCTTACTCATTTCTTTGTTTTCAGAATCAGTGACATGCTTCAGGCATACCTCTGCTTTTCCTAACAGAGCTGGTTAAACTGTCCAAAGTTACTGACTTTAGCATGCGGCGATGTACTACAGAACTGCCCGTTCTTGTATTATCAAGTGATAAATATTTGTTTCAGTAAGATCCCAACAGCTTTGCACTAAAAAGAAAGTTGTTGCTGCTAGAAGATAAGATATGCTGCTACAACAATATTTCTTGACGTAATTCCAATCAAAACTTGGGCATAATTGGTCAAATACAGAACTTCATAAATTCAGAAGAAAGGTTATTATTTCTCAAGTGAACCTTAAATAAATCAGTCCTCTAAAGTTTAAAATAATATGTATTTCCCATTATCTTCTCTGGGGTTATTCGTATGTTATCCTATGTCTCACAACTGTGTAAGCTTTACAGACTGGATCATTATTTAGCATTAGCAGGGGACTTCCTGCACTATGGAGTTTTTAACATTCTTTTCTTCTGATATTTAACACACCACAAGCATTTTCTGCACTCACCACATGTTTAGTCTCTTAAACACATTTGAGGAAGTGGTCATTTTTTATAGCTTTGAAATGGTAGAGTTATTTTTCTTCCCCTCCCTTGCTGTAGGTTAACACACTTTTTCAACATGCCGATGTGCACATGTGAACATAAATGCATTCTAGGCTATTTCTTTCTCTCTGTCTCCGTTCTAGCTGTATTTCAATTACTTTTTTTTCTCTTTCTCTCATTTGAGGCCAGGTAAGGAATGGTTCAGTTTTAGATGTAGAGTCCTTGATTGTGAAAGCTTTCTTGGCTGTGGAAAGGTTGCTCTCTAAGTGAACCTAATAGATTAAGCAAGTGAGCGACTGATGCAGGAGAGTAAATTTCTCCTCTCCCAGTTAGCATTGTCGCCTCACAACAAGAAGTTCTCCGATTCGATTCTCAGCTGGGGTGCCTTCTGTGCGGAGTCTGCATGTTCTCCCTGTGTTCATGAGGGTTTCCTCTGGGTGCTCCAGTTTCCTCCCACATTCCAAAGACATGCAGTAGTTGGATCGGGCATTCTAAATTGGCCGTAGGTGAGAGTGTGTTTGCGAGTGAGTGGTATGAATGAACTACCGCGGTGTAAAACCTTGGCTCGAGATGATTGCCACTGCTGAAGTGACACACCAACCTCATGTGCAAAATGGGAAAAGAGGTTGAAGATGGAATTATGATGCAGAAGAGTAAATGAATTAATTGGAAACGTGACCTTCCAGAAAATGTAATGATGTACCCGAGTTGTGTCATACAACAATCTTGAGTCAGTGAAACATAGTAAAATAATATAACTTTTTTTTTTTTCTAAATACAGTAATGCCTGGTTCAGATCTGCCTTTTGAAGGAAACACCAGAATTACATTACTGCTTGTAGAAAGAGTTTGGAAAAGCAGGCCGATAAGGAATGCATATGCTCATCATGAATTGTTTTATTTATTACATGTATGTAACCAGGTAGCCACTGGTGGGAGGTTCTGACAGGGCTGCTCCAAAATGAGACACCCATGACTTGTAAAAAAAAAATCTACAAAGTAACAGTCACAGACTATGAGTCACCAGAATAACTGATAATATATAAGCAGTTCTGTTAAACACACAGTTCATAAATTCATACAATAGAAAGTAGTTAAGTAACAGTAAATACCAGCTTTCACTGATTACAACAGTCTTAAAAGATAAAAAGGCTTAGCACTGAAAAGGAGGAGCACAATACATGGCAAGATGCATAGACACCACTATTTATGTAACTATTTGTTTTCCTCTGTTTAATGGCAAAGTCCAAATGAACAATGCCTTTTTTTCAAAACCTAGCAAGAAAAAGCTGTAAATTACATCTGTTTGTACTGTCAACATGTTAACAGTATAAATGTACATTTTAACCCTGTTCCATTCACTAGTAGATGCAGTTTAATACACAAGCATAGTATTACATATATCATGTGAATCAGTAGGCGTGTTTTAAATGTAAACACATTTGTAGAATAATCAGCATGATTTAGCAGTACAGTGGCAGAGCTGGTAGTGTTCTCGCCTCAGAGGAAGATGTCCTCTGGTTCGATTCTTGGCTGGTGTGCCATCTCTGTGGAATCTGGATGTCCTTCCTGTGTTTGTGTAGGTTTTCTCCAGGTGCTCTAGTTTCTTCCCACATTCCAAAGACATGCAATAGGAGGACTGGACACTCTAAACTTGCCATAGGTATATGACTGTGTGCACATGTGTGGTGTATGTAAGAACAACCATGGCAGGGTTAGCCACTCAGTGGTCTGAACACTGGCTCTAGATGATTGTCTCTAGTGATGTGACACCCCAATCCCATTATGGATGGTTGGGATAGATAAGCATTTTAAAATATAAATAGCATGAGATATTCTTTATTTTAATTGTTTTATTTATCGTTTTGTTGATTGGGTTAGTCCCTATAGACAAGTGACCTCTTTTCAGAGGAGGTACAAGGTGGTATATATAGTACCTGGGGAAATTTGGCTAAAGCATCGGGAAACTTCCATTACTCCTGTCAGTAGCTACCACAGCAGTCTTTTTACAAAACATGCCTGCCCAGTGTTTCTGATTTTTTTTTTTTAAGACTGCTACTTGGACATCTAGTAATTCATTCTCTAAGCATGTCAAACTGTATTTGTAGCAGCAGACTTTGGTTTTGTTGTCCTGCAGGGCATGATGTTCTTTGTGTTTCACTGTTGCAGTCATCATATTTGAGTTATCTGCTTGCAGTAGCCCACAGTCGGCCTAATTATCAAAGTCTTGGGTCCTGTGTTGGTTGCTGTCTCATCTTCCGTGACGTCTGGTAGTCAGGGGTATAAAATGCAGCCGAAGCCATTACCCCAGTCTTTCTTGCCATGCGGTGCCCGAAGCAGAAGCAGTTTGCAAGTGCCAGTTGGCCAACTCCTGAAATTTTCATTTTCGAGTTTCAGAACCGAAGTCTTCAACTAAAGCTAAGTATCCCGTTGGGGAAACTTTTTCTTGCTCTAAACCGATGTCAGTAAAAGTCAATAATTGCATTTCTTGTGGAAAGCAAATACCTCATAAAGATTTTCATTCATACTGTATTCCTTACCTAGGCCCTGACCACGACGTACCTAACTGTCGGTTTTGTGCCTTATTTAAGCAACGAACTATTTGTCATCGGTATATTTGCACTTCTAAATATTTTGGTACTCTGTTCAATTATCCATATGTCTTTGGTTAGCCATCCGACTACTGACATTCCGAAAAAACACAAAGATAAAGACAGAGACAGGCTGCCTAGGTCCAAAGCTACCGACGACACTTCTCCTAAGCCAGTCGCCAGTTCGCCGGTACTCAGTGAGGCACTTTCGCAGCCCCTGATACCCACTACTTCAGATTCACAGGCCTGTACTGAGACCCATTCGGAGTCCGGTATGCCATGAGATGCTTCAACTGTGGAACCTGCGGATGTCTCTACCTTGGATGGGTCTGGAGCCGCTGTGCAGGCACCGGCTTCGGAGGGTGTATTCAGGCCTAGTGACTTGCATATTAAACCAATGCCATCTTCTTCTTCAAGGCCTAAATCTCGAACCATGCCCAGAAAACTGACGCCCAGACCGCATGGTCAGGCCTCTATGCCTAAAAAACAAATGATAAGAATGGCTGAAGACCTTATTACTTTAATCAGGGGAAGCCAACCTTCCCCCTCTAAGACACCTAGGACTGAATTTGCTTATGATACTTCTGAACAGGATTCTGAAATTTCTGTTTCCTCTGATGACCAGGATTTACCCTTATCTACCTATGAGGATTCTGATGCAGAGGACTCTATTCCCTCTGCTTCCCCCTCAGAGGATTTCTCTTTCGGTGAAACCTTGCATACTCTTAGGGAGCATTTTCACTGGGAAAGCCAGGATTACTCTGATTCTAAAAAGAGGCTTAGGGATTTCTTACTCCTGCCCCAGCACAGGCCTTTAGCTATACCTCCTGTTACTGGACATTGTTGATGATGCCTTTTCGAAGTCTAGCATGGCCCCTGACTCTTTACCTCCTCCTCCCAGAAAACCTGATAGATATTACAGGGATCCTGACTCTCACAAGTTCCTTTTTAAAAATCCTACTGCGGATCCTGAGACCATTTCATAGGGACCCAAGGGCATTAAGGCTACTACTGCCAAAAATCCTACCCCCTCTGATAGAGACTCCAGGGCGCTGGATAGATGGAGTAAGAAGGTATACACTTCTGCAACCTTGGCCATTAGGGCCTTAAATTGCCAGTTTCATATGTTAAAGTATCAGCAGCATATTATTGGATTACTTAAACAGATAATTATGTTGATTCCTGACTGTGCTGAAAATAAGAATTTACAGGATTTAATGCATTCTGCTGAACAGGTTGGAAAACATACTTTGCAATGTGGTTTTGATTCACTAGAGGCATCTTGCAGGGCTGCTGTCACTGGGTCTGTGCTTAGAAGGCATGCTTGGCTTAAGGAGCAATCCTTGCCAGATCATGTTAAAGCTAAATTGCTGGATGCTCCCTTAAATCAGGTCCGCCTGTTTGGCAACAAAGCAGAAGAAGTTCTTAAAAAGATGGAGGAAAAAGCTAAATCTATGCAAACTGTTAAATATTTCCTACAAGTACAGCCTCCAATATTTAGTAGGCATTGGCCCTCTAAGAATTGGTCCTTTCCTGCCTCTTCAAGGCCTTCTCAGTCCAAACCCAGAACCAGCAGAACACCCAGGCTTCAGTTCCAGGTTACACACAGGACTAAGCAGTGGGGGGCTCCCACTTCCAAATCAGGGAGTAGTAAGACTCCCCCTACGGTAAACTGTCTCAATGACTTAACTTTAAAAGTTCCAAGCACTTATCAACTGACTGCTCCTTTAGGGCGAAAGATTGCTCTGCAGGCAAAAAACTGGGAACTCATTACCCAGGACAAATGGGTTTTAAATATAGTGTCCCAAGGATACAGATTTCACTTCCACACATTACCAACCCCAAACATTTGGCCAGATCTACCCCCAAATCAGTGGGCAGAGGCTCAAAAGCAAATACTCTCTCTCTTAAGCATACAGGCTATTCAAACTGTACCAGAAGAGAAAAGGGGACAAGGTTTCTACTCAAGACTTTTCCTGGTACCCAGAAAAGACAACTCATGGCATCCTATTCTGGACCTCTCTATCTTAAACACCTTTTTGGCGATTCCAAAATTCAAGATGCTAACTATTCACCATGGTTGGCAACACTGGATATAAAGGAAGCCTATCTGCACATCACAATCAGGGAATCTTGCAGAAGATACCTATGCTTCAAAGCAGGCTACATGCACTATCAGTTCTCTCCACTGCCCTGTGGCTTATCTACTGCACCCAGGGTATTCACAAAGTGCCTAGCTCCAGTCATTGCATTTTGCAGGCAAAGAAATATTCAAATATACCCATACCTGGACGATTGTCTAATTCAGGCAGAAAGCCAGAACATACTTCTGAATCATCTGGCGTTTGTACAAAAGGTGTTAACTGTCTGGGGTACACCATAAACGAAAATAAATCACATCTGGTACCCTGTCAACAAATTATATTCCTGGGAGCAAGCTTGAACACAACTTCCCAGATGGCTTTCCTCACGCCAGAGAAACAAATTCATTTGACAACTTACTTCAAATTAGTGGCCACAAACACCCTGCTGTCTGCAAGGCAAATACTGCAAGCCTTGGGGTTCATGGCCTCCTGCATTCTATTAATTCCATATGCAAGACTGCATATGAGGAAACTACAATGGTATCTAAAAAGCCTACGGTGTCAACATTCTCAGGATCTAGAAGCAATGATTTCTACCGTACCTTGCCTACGGTTAGAATTCCTTTGGTGGGCAGAGGCCTACCACCAAAACAAGGGACTACCATTCACTCTACCCCCTGCCACCCAAACCCTAACAACAGACACATCAGACTATGCATGGGGGCGCACCTGGCAGGGAAGTGCATTCAGGGCAAATGGAACCCAAGTCAAATGCACCTGCATTTCAATCAGAAATAAATGTTAGCTGTACAGAATGCTCTGACAGCCTTCAAGGACCATATTCTTCCAGGACAATTAATGATAAAGATGGACAACACCACTGTTATGTGGTACATAAACAAGCAGGGGGGGTACCCATTCTTACCCCCTCTGAAGACTAGCCATGGCTCTGTGGAACACAGCCTTGAGCTACCAAGTGCATCTACAGGCTCAATTCCTGCCAGGAAAACTAAATACACTGGCAGACGAACTAAGCAGAAATCTCATGGACCCACACGAGTGGAAACTGGAACCAAAGACTTTCAACATGTTGATAAATGGGGGAGCCCAGATATAGACCTGTTTGCGTCCCCCCAGAACTACCAATTGGACAAATTCTGCACAAGGACTCCCCACAAACAAGCTTGGAAAGTGGATGCTCTGTCCTTCAGCTGGAAAAATCTATCAGTTTATGCCTTTCCTCCTCTGCCTCACCTCTCCAAAGTAAACTAAAGATCAAACAGGACAAACCAAGGATGATACTGATTGCACCAGACTGGCCACGCCAACACTGGTACCCCTTCTTGTGCAGTGTGTCAATGCTAGTCCCATGGCACCTGCCTCAGACCCCTACCCTGCTATCACAGCAGGAGAGCCAGATTCTGCACGCCCAGCTTCAAACCCTGAACCTGGCAGCCTGGCTAATTACCTAATCTCTCTGTTACCATCCCTCAGTAAACAAGTGTTGGATGTCATTTTGGAGGTAAGGAGGCCTAGTACTAGAAAATCTTATGCTGAAAAATGGAAAAGATTTTGTGCCTGGAACCAAACTCAAGGGATGGCCACAGCAGCGCCCAATTTACCTCAGATTCTTCAGTACTTAACTGAGATGCTTCACAAGGGCCTTTCCTTTTCCTCCATCAAAATTCACGCCTCAGCCATTTCAGCTCATTACAACACAGAACCTCCCCTCTTTTCCCACCAATTGCTCAAGCAGTTCCTCAGAAGGGCCAAAAACTTAAGACCACCCAGGAGAGCCCCAACTCCAGCCTAGGACCTTAACTTTGTATTGGAAAAACTCACTCTTCCTCCTTTTGAGCCAGCTGCAAGTGCAGACTTAAAAGTCCTTTCTTGGAAAACAGTTTTCCTTTTAGAAATCACTTCAGCAAGAAGGGTGTCTGAATTACAAGCCCTTATGGCAGTGGAGCCTTACATCATCTTTCATGTGTACAGGGTGTCCATCAGGACCAATCCCTCCTTCATGCCCAAGGTGGTATCCAGTGTGACTCTTAATCAATCCATTCATTTACCAACCTTCTTTTCTAATATATATTTTATATATATATATATATATATAAAATTGCTTCCTATTAGGGGGGCACCTGACATCTGGGGCAAGAAAAACTGATGTAATGGCGTCAGCTGCATGCTTTATACCCTTGACTACCTGACGTCATGGAAGATGAGATAGCAACTGACGCAGGACCCAAGACTTTGATAATCAGGCTGACTGAGGGCTACTGCAAGCAGATAACCCAAATGTGATGACTGCAACAGTGAATACACTCGAACATCTACATTTATGGTAAGTGTACACAACTGTACTTTATATATAGTCTCCACACCATTCAAGGAATTAAGGGTACAGTGGCCCTCACTTAATCATGTTGTGAATTCCTGCAGTAACGATCCTTTTGAGGTTCTTTTCGTTCACCCCATTAGTATTCTACTACCACATCCTGGGCACCAGGACAACCAAACTGCACCCTCTTTTGTAGCTGGTTTCACTGCCTCCATATTCAGCTTGGGACACCTAATATAAACAAAATTAGGCCAGTGAGCTGACATTTGCTCCTGGCTCTTTCCTTAACATGTCATGAATTGCTGTAACAATGATCCTGTTATTTAAACATCTTTTGTGACAATTGGTATTCACAAAACTACACTTGGTCGGATGGTACAATCTTTCTGCAGGGAAGTGATATTGTGACAGTGATAGTTTAGCAATACACACTGCTGAGATGGAGGGTGCAAGCTGTAACATGGCACGGAATATTGTTTGGTGTGCTAAGTTGGTTCATTGTCCCTGACCGTCTGTGTCCTGGAGGAGTACTGCAACAGTGACAGGCAACATTACAGTTGCCCTGACAGCAGCGTCCAATAAACCAAACTCCTATAACTCTCAGACTGTAGCGTAGCAGACTCAGCCCAGTTGTGGCTCACACTCCTGCCCAGCTTACCCTTTCTTTTTTTTGGGGGGTGATTCTGCAGCACCAAGCATAGTTCCTGTGCTGTACTGATGGCAGCCCTAGACAGCACTCAAAGGGACAATTTTAAATGTGGTTTAAGAGAAGCTTTGCAAGAATGACCTGGACAGCATTTATTTTGAAATGCTAGCTGAAGGTTGCTGTCTTTTATAGTTGAATGTCTGCCTTCATCTCTCTCTGTCACTTTCATGTCTTTCTCTGCTGATGTGTTTTACTTTGTAAGCAAGGCCAAAGTGATTAGACTCATAAAATAGGAGGGTAATAAATCACTGTGCAGTCTGACACAAACAAAATAAAAATGCTGCAAAGCCAAACTGTAATGTGCTGCAGGCTGGTGTCCCATTATTTGTGTTTTGTTTTTCTTTAGTCTTGCCGTCCTTCTATGCATGGGGTAGCCAAAATGCTTTCAGCTAAATTGCTCTCCCTGTGGAAATTATGTTAGGCTGGTTGTCAAGGAATACAAAATAATACGAATGCTTTGCTAGCACCATTCAGAATTCAGTACAGTACAGTGTAATATAGTGTAGGTGTGGCCAGAAAAGGATGTGAACAAGCTGTTTTCTGTTAATGGAGTTACTCTCTCTAGTCTCATTTCTTGGCTCCCCCTCTGGTACTGCTTTATTTGCTTTAAATGAGACATCCTTCAGACTAGAGTTGCTTCTCTCTGTGATTCTGAGCACCCTTCCCCCAACTCTCTGTTTGCTTGCTTGTTGGCTATAAATGGGGTCTCTCACTTTCGTTTAATTAAATTTGTTTTACATTTTCTGTCTTATGTAGGCTAACACAGTTATCTGACAGATCAGAGGACTGGCTAGTGGTGCAGATGCTAATGTACGCACCACTCACAGTTGTTTCATGGATGATGGCTGCTGTTTGTTGATTTATTTATTTGATAACTGGTTAAGTGCACTGGATCTTTTTCAGATATGACCAATGCCATCAGCCATTATGTAACTTCATTTTAGGCTTGGTCATGGGTCTACCACAACAAGGCAAATGTACAGCCTGTTTACGTCAATAATATAGTAAGTGGCCAATATCTCTGTGCCTCGATACTGCACTTTCTGAAGTACACCTTCTTGCAACACACATACACACACCCACACAAAAAAGAGTCTATATTAGAACACAGAACATTCAAAATTTCGAGTGTACTAATATCGAACCCTATGAATCAAAAATTTAAAACTTCGAACATTCAGAACAGCAAATTAAAAAATGTGCTGTTCCAAAACACATACACACAACACAAGCACACCAAACAAACAGCAATCCACACACACACCTAAACTCTTACACCTAACCCTACACTAAACTATACATAGAGCACTAACTATCCACTTATCTTAACCCAAACCCTAACCATCACTATCGCACAGTCACCTCACCCACGCCTTAACCCTAACTCACCTACCCTGCCCTAACCCTCACGTCCACACAATCACACACTTACCTGAACCCGACCTGTAACTTTCCACCACAGAGCTAAAAATGCTGAAGCAACAGAAACGGACAAGCAAATTCGTTCCCTAGGAAAAAATTCGGTTTTCTGTTTCTTCAATATTTTCAGCATTCGCTGAAAACGGGTTGATATTAGAACAATCGAAATATTGAACGTTCGGTGTTCTAATATAGACCCATAAAAAACACCTTTGTGTTCTCGGGTATATACATGCACACCCAAACTTATATGTATCTATACATAATGATGTACAAGTATACAAAAGCATACACAAAACTGGGTTCGTATCAGTTGATCGAGTTTTCAGAAACTCGAAATTCATATAGTCAAGACCATATGATTAAGTTTTTGAAAACTCAAAGCTTTTGAATGGAGATTGAGGCACAGTGCATATCGGGAAATTACCCTTTTCCTCACTGCAGTGCAACCTCAGAGTTGGTATATATAATTTGCAGGGGGACTTACCCCCCTGCAAAAATGTATAAAAAGGTAGATTTTTGTGTTTTTTTCTTTCTTTCTTTTTTTTTTTTTTGATGTTTGAATTTTCAGAAACTCAGTCATATGGTCTCAACTGTATGAATTTCAAGTTTCTAAAAACTTGATCATCTGACAGAGTCCCAAAATATACAACCATATGTATATGCACATTTTAGACCTATCTCCATTCACATGATTAATGAACATGTTGAGAGAAATGCATGCTCACACACATATAGATATAGATATAGATATAGATATAGATATAGATATAGATATAGACATAGACATAGATATAGATGTATCAGAAATGGTTGAATAGAGGGAAAGTCGACTGCAAAAACATCGGCCTTATAACCCAAAAATACCAATGTCGATAGGCTGGTATACATCTGCTGAGAAACAACCTTCACATATGAAAAATCAAACAAAATAAATTTTTTAATTTATTTTATTTTACATTTGTTGACCGGGCTAGTCTAACTGGATATATGTCCATTTTCAGTAGAGGCCTGGGGAGATAAGCTCCGAGGAAACAAACAAAATCACATATACAAAAATTTATGTATACAATGAACATTGCAGGTGCAGTACAGAGAATAATCAAAGAGGTCATTCGTTCATAACATAGTGCAAAATATACAGATACAATTAGTACAATAAAAATGTAGCTGCAATACATCATAAAGAAAAAGATGGCAGCTGAATTATACAATATATTAGTATAAAAGTAGTCATATAGAAAAAGTAGGAGTTGAAATTATACAATATATTAGTAAAAGTAGTCTCCTTAATGAGATTCTGAAGATGTAAGTAATAGTATAGAAGGACAAGGTAAGTTGTTATTAAGAAAAGGAACTTGATTACTGAGAAGAGGAGGGTAGGTTGAACCAAGTAAGAAGAGCTAGTTGATCAGTCAGGTTTAGTACAAGGGCACAACCAGTGTGTTCTGAGGAAATGTTTCAATTTGGTTTTAAAGAGTGATATAGAGGGAAGAGAGGAAAGTTTGTTAGGAAGAAGGTTCCAGGATTTTCCAACGGTATTAGAGAAAAGAGAGTCCCCAGCCCTGTTGTTTGATTTACAAATATTTACAAGAAGTTTATGTGATGATCGTAAGGTCTTTCGATTGTTGATTAAAACAGTGGTAGGTTCTGAAAGGGTTACCTGTAGTAAATCTGGCTATGTTATTGTAGGAGTTTTCCATTTTATTAAGATTTTCTTTATAGAGAATAGTATATATGGGTGAGGCATAGAGGAGAGCAGAAATTAGATGGGTGTGAACAATAGTTAGTTATTCTAGCTGCAGGAGAGAGGAAGGGTTTGATCCTGTAGAGAGAGCCTAGTTTTCTATTAACAGATTGTAGAGTATTGTTAATAAGAGTGTCGAAGTTAAGGTTGTTATCAATGGTGATACCTGGTAGTTTGGTAGTTGGATCTGGAGATATGAGAGTACCATTACTGGATGTTACTGTGAAGTCCATTGGGGGGACTTACAAGTAGGAGTAAAAAGGAGGAGTTTAGTTTTTTGGGGTTCAGAAGGAGACAGCGCTGTGTAAACCATTGTTCAACTGTGTTAAACACATTTTGGGTAAGGGAGTGAAGTTCAGATATAGATGTGGCTGAGCATATAAGTGTGGAATCATCTGTATATTGTATGCATGTAGCTTGGGGGATTGCTAGGTGAAGGTCATTGATAAATATAGAAAACAGGAGAGGTCCTAATATGGACCCTTGAGGAACACCAATGTTAACGGGCAGATGGGTAGATAGAATGTTATGCCAAAGTACAGCCTGTTGTCCGTTATCTAAGTAGAACTGGAACCATTTTATAGCTAGTGCATCTAGTGACAGGGATTTGAGGATATTTATAAGTATCTGGTGATTTACCATATGGAATGCCTTAGACAGATCTATAAACCGTGCAGAGGAAAGCATATTGAGGTTATGTTTTTTGTTAATACAGTCAGTAAAGGAAAGGAGGGCAGTAGTAGTGCTGTGGGAAGGTCTGAAACCATGTTGAGAGTTTGAAAGTAAGTTATTTTGGATTAGGTGGTATAGCAATTGTCTGTGGATGCATTTTTCCATGATCTTTGCTAAGGGAGAAAGTAGGGTTATGGGACGGTAATTGGAGAGTTCAGTAGAGTTCCCACCCTTGTGAAGGGGGATAATATGGGATACTTTCCAGATTTTAGGGATGTGTCCTTCACTGATGGCTCTATTGATGAGAATGGAAATGGGATAGGTGATGGATTTGGCTGCCTTTTGTAGATATTCAGTGGGTAGTTGGTCTGCTGAAGGAGTGCACAGTTTCAGTTTTTGGTTAAGGGTAAGAATATATGTTGTTGGGACTGGTTGGAAGACAAATGGAGGGGATGGGTTAGAGTTAGAGTTCGATATAGTTAAGTTCTGAGTAGATAACTGACTGGCAAGAGTTTGAATGGCCTCAGTGAAAAAGGTATTAAAGGCATTAGCAGTCTTCTTGGGATTCTCCTGGTCTGTGCCTTGTGGGTTTGGTGTGATGGATTGACCTGGGTGTAATAATTGATTAATACTCGCCCAGAACTTTTGTGGTTTATTATGGTGAGTCTGCTGGAATTGTAGGTAGTAGTTTCTTTTGTCAGACAGTATAGCTTTTTTAGTTTCATTTCTCAGCTGTCTGAAGTTTTGTTGGTCTACTGGGTTTTTAGTTACCAGCCACTGGGGATGCACAAGCCAGTGCATTTCTTTGTGCCAGTCCCAAGCCCGGACAGGAAGGGCATCAGGAAGGGCATCCAGCGTAAAAATTCTGCCACATCACTTATGGCACAAAAAAATAATATTTCCATACCAGATCGGTCGAGGCCCGGGTTAACAACGACCGTCGCCAGTACTGTTAGCCAACAGGGTGCTGGCAGAAATTGGGCTACTGTTGGCCGAAGGAGAAGAGGAGGGAGAAGGCATGCCCGAAGGCAGGAAGAAAGGAGGAAGGTTAGGAGTGTTGCAGTCAGGGTAGGAACTTTGAATGTTGGCAGTATGACTGGTATAGGAAGAGAGCTAGCTGATATGATGGAGAAAAGGAAGGTTG
Source organism: Protopterus annectens (assembly GCF_019279795.1). Lineage (NCBI taxonomy): Eukaryota > Metazoa > Chordata > Ceratodontiformes > Protopteridae > Protopterus > Protopterus annectens. Next base: position 90,675,255 of record NC_056739.1, on the reverse strand, counting down.
ATATATTGTGCGTGCAAGAGACCAGATGGAAGGAAAGTAAGGCCAGGTGTTTAGGAAACGGGTTCAAATTGTTCTACCATGGTGTGGATGGCAGGGGAAATGGGGTAGGGGTTATACTAAAAGAACAATATGCCAAGAGTGTTTTAGACATGAAGAGAGTGTCTGACAGAGTGATGTTTATGAAGCTCGAAATTGATGGTGTAATCATGAATGTTGTTAGTGCATATGCTCCACAAGTTGGGTATGCGATGGATGAGAAAGAAAAATTTTGGAGTGAGTTGGATGAAGTTGTGGTGAGTGTACCCAAGGGTGAAAGACTAGTGATTGGAGCGGACTTTAATGGGCATGTTGGTGAAGTGAACAGAGGGGATGAGGAAGTGATGGGTAGGTATGGTGTTAAGGAGAGGAATGCAGAAGGTCAGATGATTGTGGATTTTGTGAAAAGGATGGACATGGCTGTGGTGAATACGTATTTTAAGAAGAGGGAGGAGCATAGGGTGATGTACAAGAGTGGAGGAAGATGCACACATGTGGATTATATCCTATGTAGGTGGGCCAGTCTGAAGGAGATTGGAGACTGTAAAGTGGTGGCAGGGGAAAGTGTAGTTAAGCAGCATAGAATGGTGGCCTGTAGGATGACGTTGGTGATCAAGAAGAGGAGGAGGAGTGTGAAAGCAGTGCCAAGGATTAAATGGTGGAAGTTAAAAAAGGATGATTGTGAAGTGGAGTTTAGGGAAGAGTTAAGACAGGCACTGGGAGGCAGTGGAGAGTTACCGAATAGCTGGGTAACTACAGCAGAATTAGTAAGGGAGACTGCTAGAAAGGTACTTGGTGTAACATCTGGACAGAGGAAGGAGGACAAGGAGACCTGGTGGTGGAATGAGGAAGTACAGGAGAGTATACAGAGGAAGAGGCTGGTGAAGAAGAAGTGGGATTGTCAAAGAGATGAAGAAAGTAGACATGAGTATAAGGAGATGAGGCGCATGGCAAAGAGAGAGGTGGCGAAAGCTAAGGATAAGGCGTATGGAGAGTTGTATAAGAGATTGGACACTAAAGAGGGAGAAAAGGACCTGTACCGATTGGCTAGACAGAGGGACAGAGCTGGGAAAGATGTGCAGCAAGTAAGGGTGATAAAGGATAGTGAGGGAAAGGTACTCACAAGAGAGGAGAGTGTGTTGAGTAGATAGAAAAAGTATTTTGCGAGGCTGATGAATTAAGAGAATGAGAGAGAGAGAAGGTTGGATGATGTGGGGATAGTGAATCAGGAAGTGAAGCAGATTAGCAAGGAGGAAGTAAGGACAGCTATGAAGAGGATGAAGAATGGAAAGGCTGTTGGCCCAAATGACATACCAATGGAAGCATGGAGGTGCTTAGGAGAAATGGCAGTGGAATTTTTAACTAGATTGTTTAATGAAATTTTGGAAAGTCAGAGGATGCCTGAGGAGTGGAGAAAAAGTGTTTTGGTACCTATCTTTAAGAATAAGGGTGATGTGCAGAGCTGCAGTAACTACAGAGGGATAAAATTGATCAGTCACAGCTTGAAGTTATGGGAAAGAGTAGTAGAAGCTAGGTTAAGAACGGAGGTGATGATTAGTGATCAGCAGTATGGTTTCATGCCAGGAAAGAGCACTACAGATGCAATGTTTGCTCTGAGAGTGTTATTGGAGAAATACAGAGAAGGTCAGAAGGAGTTGCATTGTGTCTTTGTAGACTTGGAGAAAGCATATTACAGGGTGCCTAGAGAAGAGTTGTGGTATTGTATGAGGAAGTCAGGAGTGGCAGAGAAGTATGTAAGAGTGGTACAGGATATGTACGAGGGTAGTGTGACAGTGGTGAGGACTGCAGTGGGAGTGACAGATCCATTTAAGGTGGAGGTGGGATTACATCAAGGATCAACTCTGAGTCCTTTCTTATTTGCAGTGGTGATGGACAGGTTGACAGATGAGATCAGACAGGAGGCCCGTGGACTATGATGTTTGCAGATCACATTGTGATCTGTAGTGAGAGTAGGAATCAGGTTGAGGAGACTCTGGAGAGGTGGAGAAATGCTCTAGAGAGCAGAGGAATGAAGGTTAGCAGGGCTAAGACAGAATATATGTGTGTAAATGAGAGGGAGGGTAGAGGAATGGTGAGGATGCAAGGAGTAGAATTGGTAAAGGTGGACGAGTTTAAGTACTTGGGATCAACAGTTCAGAGTAATGATGAATGTGGAGGAGAGGTAAAGAAGAGAGTACAGGCAGGGTGGAATGGGTGGAGAAGAGTGTCAGGAGTGATTTGTGACAGACGGGTACCAGTAAGAGTGAAAGGGAAGGACTGTAAGAGGGTAGTGAGACCAGCTATGTTATATGGGTTGGAGACAGTGACATTGACAAAAAGACAGGAGTCAGAGCTGGATGTGGCAGAGTTAAAGATGTTAAGATTTGCACTCGGTGTGACAAGAATGGATAGGATTAGGAATCAGTATATTAGAGGGTCAGCTCATGTTGGACAGTTTGGAGACAAAGCAAGAGAGACAAGATTGCGTTGGTTTGGACATGTGCTGAGGAGGGATGATGGGTATATTGGGAAAAAGATGCTAAGGATGGAGCTGCCAGGTAAGAGGAAGGCCTATAATAAGGTTTATGGACGTGGTGAGAGAGGACATGCAGGCGGTTGGTGTGACAGATCAAGATGCGGAGGATAGGAAGAAATGGAAAGAGATGATCCGCTGTGGCGACCCCTAATGGGAAAAGCTGAAAGATGATGATGACTGGGTTTTTAGTTAAACGAGATTTGTTCCAGTATTTATTCCTGAGATGGATTTTTTGCCTGTTTTTTTTTAAAGCCATGGGGCAGATTTAGTTCTCATTCTAATAGAGCGGGTTGGTGCATGGTGGTCTAGTATGACTAGGAAGTTTGAATTAAAGTAATTAACAGCTTCCTCCAGTGTGAGATATTTTAAGGGAGACCAGTTACAATGCTCTTAGTTCTCTCTGGAAGAGATCAGGGTTGAAGTTTTTCTTGGTTTTAATTGCCCCAGATATGGTTGGATTAGGTAGATTGGATTTAAGCTTGATGATGTAGGTTAGTGAGAGGTCACTTACATCATCAGGGAGGGTTCCAGCTTCATATGTCTGGGGATGATTATTTATGAGAATCCAATCTAAGGTACTTTCTTTCTTATTAGGCTTGTTTATCCTGGTAGGGGAGGTAATGGTTTGAGAAAAAACAAAAAGGTTAATATGGCTGGTAGGGTGGCTACTACTACAACACTTCCAATCAATGTTAAAATCACCTAGGATTATGGTTTCTTGGGGTAAATTTTGGGATAACCAACAAAGGATATTTTCTATGGTGGCATCTGGACAGCATAACATCTCTTCATAGAAACATGACACTCTCCTACTGTATTAAAGTACATTTATTAATTCATTGTTTATTTGATAATTGCATTACTAAACTGGTACCAAACAAGTTTTTATTTTGCCTCCACTAATTACATATATTCCAACTCCAGTCAGGAGTATTCCTCGATCCCAAGAAGTGTGCGATCTGACCCTGTACATCTGTTGACCATCTGTTTGGTTGATCACATACGGTTGACTAAACTGCCATGGATCAAACACATCACCGACCAACTCTAGTGCTTCCACAGATATAGACAAATGGTTAAATATGCACACACTTATAGGTATATATATATATATATATATATATATATATATATATATATATATATATCTACATGGACAGCATAAAATCTCTTTACAGAAACACGGCACTCTTTTACTGTATTAAAGTACATTTATTAATTCATTGTTTATTTGATAATTGCATTATTAAACTGGTACTAAACAGTACACAGCACACAGTTGGAATGTTACATGAAGTATGTTGACATAGTGCAGAGCACACAGTTGGAATGCTACATGCAATATGTTGACATACTACAGAACACAAACTTGGAATGCTACATGCAGTATGTTGAGATAGTACAGAGCACAAAGTTGGAATGCTACATGCAGTATGTTGACATAGTACAGAGCACACAGTTGGAATGCTGCATGCAGTATGTTGACATAGTACAGAGCACAAAGTTGGAATACTACATGCAGTATGTTGAGATAGTACAGAGCACACAGTTGGAATGCTGCATGCAATATGTTGATACAGTACAGAGAAAACAGTTGGAATGGTACGTTCAGTATGTTGACATAGTACAGAGTAAACAGAATGCTACATGCAATATTTTGACATACTACAGAGCACACAGTTGGAATGGTACATGCAGTATGTTGACATAGTACAGAGCAAAAAGTGGGAATGCTACATGCAGTATGTTGAGATAGTACAGAGCACACAATTGGAATGGTATGTGCATTATGGTGACACAGTGCAGAGCAAACAGTTGGAATACTACGTGCAGTATGTTGACATAGTAAAGAGCAAACAGTTGTAATGCCACATGCAGTATGTTGACATAGTACACAGTATAGAGTTGGAATGCTGCATACAATATGTTGTCACAGTACAGAGCATACAGTTGGAATGTTACATGCAGTATGTTGACATAGCACAAAACACACAGTTGGAAGCCATTGTGCAATATGTTGCCATAGTACAGAGCACACCGTTGGAATGCTACATGCTGAAAATTGACATAGTACACAGCACATAGCTGGAATGCTACATACACTATGTTGTCATAGTACAGAGCACACAGTTGAAATGCTACATGTTTTATGTTGACATAGTACACAGCACACAGTTGGAATGCTATGTGCATTATGTTGACATATTACAGAGCCCACAGTTGGAATCCTACATGCATTATGTTGACATAGTACATGGTTGGAACACTGCATGCAGGATATTGACATACTACACAGTTGGAACGCTACATACAATATGTTGTCATAGCACAAAGCACACAGCTGGAATGCTGCATGCAGTATGTTGACATAGTACAGAGTACACTGTTGGAAGGATGCATAAAATATGTTGTCACAGTGCAGCTGGAATGCTACATGCAGTATGTTGACATAGTATACAGCAAACAGTTGGAATGCTGCATGCAGTATATTGACATAGTACACAGCACACAGTTAGAATGCTACATACAGTATGTTGTCATAGTACAGAGCATATAGTTGGAATGTTACATGCAGTATGTTGACATAGTACAGAGCATACAACTGGAATGTTACATGCAGTATGTTGACATAGTACAGAGCACACGGTTGGAATGCTAGATGCAGTATGTTGACATAGTACAGAATAAACAGTTGGAATGTTACATGCAGTATGTTGACACAGTTGGAATACTACATGTAGTATGTTGACGTACTATAGAGCACACAGTTGGAATACTACATACATTATGTTGTCATAATACAGAGCATACAGTTAGAATGCTACAGGCAGGATGTTGACATCGTACATAGCACACAACTGGAATACTACATGTAGTATGTTGACATAGTACAGAACACACAGTTAGAAGGCTACGTGCATTATGTTCACATAGTAAACAGTTGAAATGCTACATGTAGCATGTTGACATAGTAGAGAGCACAGAGTTGGAATGCTACATGCAGTATGGTAACGTAGTACACAGTTGGAATGCTGCAGAAAATATGTTGTCATAGTACACAGCATACAGTTGGAATGCTGCAGACAATATATTGTTATAATATAGAGCACACAGTTGGAATACTATATGCAGTATGTTGACATAGTACAGAGCACAGAGTTGGAATGTTGCATGCGGTATGTTGACATAGTACACATCACACAGTTGGAATGATACATGCAGTATGTTGACAAAGCACACAGTTGGAATGCTGCATTCAGTATGTTGACATAGTACAGAACACACAGTTGGAATGCTATGTTTGGTATTTTGACATAGTACAGAGAAAACAGTTGGAATGCTACATGCAGTATGTTGACATAGTACAGAGCATACAATTGGAATGCTACGTGCAATATGTTGCCATAGTACAGAGCAAACAGTTGGAATTCTACTTGCAGTATATTCACATACTACAAAGCACGCAGTTGGAATGTTACATTTAGTATGCTGACATACTACAAAGCGCACAGTTGGAATGCTACTTGCAGTATATTGACATAGTACACAGCACTCAGCTGGAATACTACATGCAATATATTGAGATAGTATACAGCACAAAGTTTGAATGCTACATGCAGTATATTGAGATAGTACAATGCACACAGCTCAAATGCTATGTGCAGTATATTGACAAAGTACAGAGCAAACAGTTGGAATGCTACATGCAGGATGTTGAGCTAGTACAGAGCACACAGTTGGAATACGCAGTATGTTGACATAGTACAGCGCAAACCGCTGGAATGCTACATGCAGTATGTTGACATAGTACAGAGCATACAGTTGGAATACTATGTGCAGTATGTTGACATAGTACACAGCAAACAGTTGGAATGCTATATGTAGGATGTTGAGCTAGTACAGAGTACACAGTTGGAATGCTGCATGCAGTATGTTAACATAGTACAGAGCAAACAGTTGGAATGCTACACGCAGTATGTTGACATAGTGCAGAGCATACAGTTGGAATGCTACATGCAGTATGTTGATATAGTACATAGCAAAGAGTTGGAATGCATCACGCAGTATGTTGACATAGTACAGCGCAAACCGTTGGAATGCTACATGCAGTATGTTGACATAGTACAGAGCATACAGTTGGAATGCTATGTGCAGTATGTTGATATAGTACATAGCAAACAGTTGGAATGCTATATGCAGGATGTTGAGCTAGTACAGAGTACACAGTTGGAATGCTGCATGCAGTATGTTAACATAGTACAGAGCAAATAGTTGGAATGCTACACGCAGTATGTTGACATAGTACAGAGCATACAGTTGGAATGCTACATGCAGTATGTTGATATAGTACATAGCAAAGAGTTGGAATGCATCACGCAGTATGTTGACATAGTACAGAGCACACAGTTGGAATGCTACTTGCAGTATGTTGACATAGTACATAGCAAACAGTTGGAATCCTACATGCAGGATGTTGAGCTAGTACAGATCACACAGTTGGAATGCTATATTCAGTATGTTGATGCAGTACATAACAAAGCAGATGGAATGCTATATGAAGTATGTTGACATAGTACAGAGCACTTAGTTAGAATGCTAAGTGCAGTATATTGACATAGTACAGAGCAAACAGTTGGAATGCTACATGCAGTATGTTGACATAGTACACAGTTGGAATGCTACATGCAGTATGTTGACATAGTACACAGTTGGAATGCTACATACAGTATGTTGTCACAGTACATAGCACACATTTGGAATGTTACATGAAGTATGTTGACATAGTACAGAGGATACAGTTGGAATGTTACATGCAGTATGTTGACATAGTACAGAGCACACAGTTGCAATGCTACATGCAGTATATTGACATAGTATAAAGCAAGCAGTTGGAATGCTACATGCAGTATGTTGACATAGTACATAGCAAACAGCTTGAATGCTACATGCAGGATGTTGAGCTAGTACAGAGCACACAGTTGCAATGCTACATGTAGTATGTTGATGCAGTACATAGCAAACAGATGGAATGCTACATGAAGTATGTTGACATAGTACAGAGCACATAGTTGGAATGCTAAGTGCAGTATATTGACATAGTACAGAACAAACAGTTGAAAGGCTACACACAGTATTTTGACTCAGTACAGAGCACACAGATGGAATGCTACCTGCTGTATGTTGACATAGTACAGAGCACACACTTGTAATGCTACATGCAGTATGTTGATGCAGTACAAAGCAAACAGATGGAATGGTACATGAAGTAAGTTGACATAGTACAGAGCACATAGTTAGAATGATAAGTGCAGTATATTGACATAGTACAGAGCAAACAGTTGGAATGATACATGCAGTATGTTGACCTAGTACACAGTTGGAATGCTACATACAGTATGTTGTCACAGTACATAGCACACATATGGAATGTTACATGAAGTATGTTGACATAGTACAGAGGACACAGTTGGAATGTTACATGCAGTATGTTGACATAGTACAGAGCACACAGTTGAAATGCTACATGCAGTATATTGACATGGTATAGAGCAAGCAGTTGGAATGCTACATGCAGTATGTTGCCATAGTACAGAGCACACAGTTAGTATGCTATGTGCCGTATGTTGACACAGTACACAGCAAACAGTTGGAATGCTACATGCAGGATGTTGACATAATATACAGCACAAAGTTGGAATGCTGCATGCAGTATGTTGAGATAGTACAGAGCACACAGTTGGAATGCTACATTCAGCATGTTGACATAGTACACAGCACATAGTTGGAATGCTACATTCCGTATTTTTCATAGTACACAGCACACAGTTGGAAAGCTACATGCAGTACGTTGACACAGTACAAAGCAAACAGTTGGAATGCTACATGCAGTATGTTGACATGGTACAGAGCACATAGTTGGAATGCTACGTGCAGCATGTTAACATAGTACATAGCAAAAGGAATGCTTCATGCAGTATGTTGAGATAGTACAGACCACACAGTTGGAATGCTATGTGCAGTATGTTAACATAGTATGTAGCAAACAGAATAAAACGTGCAGGATGTTGAGCAAGTAAAGAGCACACAGCTGGAATGCTACATGCAGTATGTTGACATAGTACATAGCAAACATTTGGAATGCTACATGCAGGATGTTGACACAGTACAAAGCAAACAGCTGGAATGCTACATGCAGTATGTTGACATAGTACAGAGCACATAGTTGGAATGCTACGTGCAGCATGTTAACATAGCAAAAGGAATCCTTCATGCAGTATGTTGAGATAGTACAGAGCACACAGTTGGAATGCTACATGCAGTATGTTAACATAGTACATAGCAAACAGAGTAAAACTTGCAGGATGTTGAGTTAGTACAGAGCACACAGCTGGAATGCTACATGCAGTATGTTGACATAGTACAGAGCACACAGTTGGAATGCTACATGCAGTATGTTGACATAGTACATAGCAAACAGTTGGAATGCTACATGCAGGATGTTGAGCTAGTACAGAGCACACAGTTGGAATGCTACATGTAGTATGTTGATGCAGTACATAGCATACAGATGGAATGCTACATGAAGTATGTTGACATAGTACAGAGCACATAGTTGGAATGCTAAGTGCAGTATATTGACATAGTACAGAGCAAACAGTTGAAAGACTACACGCAGTATTTTGACTCAGTACAGAGCACACAGATGGAATGCTACCTGCTGTATGTTGACATAGTACAGAGCACACACTTGGAATGCTACATGCAGTATGTTGATGTAGTACAAAGCAAACAGATGGAATGGTACATGAAGTATGTTGACATAGTACAGAGCACATAGTTAGAATGCTAAGTGCAGTACATTGACATAGTACAGAGCAAACAGTTGGAATGCTACATGCAGTATGTTGACATAGTACACAGTTGGAATGCTACATACAGTATGTTGTCACAGTACACAGCACACATTTGGAATGCTACATGAAGTATGTTGACATAGTACAGAGGACACAGTTGGAATGCTGCATTCAGTATGTTGACATAGTACAGAACACACAGTTGGAATGCTATGTGCAGTATTTTGACATAGTACAGAGAAAACAGTTGGAATGCTACATGCAGTATGTTGACATAGTACAGAGCACACAATTGGAATGCTACGTGCAATATGTTGCCATAGTACAGAGCAAACAGTTGGAATTCTACTTGCAGTATATTCACATACTACAAAGCACGCAGTTGGAATGTTACATTTAGTATGCTGACATACTACAAAGCGCACAGTTGGAATGCTACTTGCAGTATATTGACGTAGTACACAGCACTCAGCTGGAATACTACATGCAATATGTTGAGATAGTATACAGCACAAAGTTTGAATGCTACATGCAGTATGTTGAGATAGTACAATGCACACAGCTCAAATGCTATGTGCAGTATATTGACAAAGTACAGAACAAACAGTTGGAATGCTACATGCAGGATGTTGAGCTAGTACAGAGCACACAGTTGGAATACTACATGCAGTATGTTGACATAGTACAGCGCAAACCGTTGGAATGCTACATGCAGTATGTTGACATAGTACAGAGCATACAGTTGGAATGCTATGTGCAGTACGTTGACATAGTACATAGCAAACAGTTGGAATGCTATATGCAGGATGTTGAGCTAGTACATAGTACACAGTTGGAATGCTGCATGCAGTATGTTAACATAGTACAGAGCAAACAGTTGGAATGCTACACGCAGTATGTTGACATAGTACAGAGCATACAGTTGGAATGCTACATGCAGTATGTTGATATAGTACATAGCAAAGAGTTGGAATGCATCACGCAGTATGTTGACATAGTACAGAGCACACAGTTGGAATGCTACTTGCAGTATGTTGACATAGTACATAGCAAACAGTTGGAATCCTACATGCAGGATGTTGAGCTAGTACAGATCACACAGTTGGAATGCTATATTCAGTATGTTGCTGCAGTACATAACAAACAGATGGAATGCTATATGAAGTATGTTGACATAGTACAGAGCACTTAGAATGCTAAGTGCAGTATATTGACATAGTACAGAGCAAACAGTTGGAATGCTACATGCAGTATGTTGACATAGTACACAGTTGGAATGCTACATACAGTATGTCGTCACAGTACACAGCACACATTTGGAATGTTACATGAAGTATGTTGACATAGTACAGAGGATACAGTTGGAATGTTACATGCAGTATGTTGACATAGTACAGAGCACACAGTTGCAATGCTACATGCAGTATATTGACATAGTATAGAGCAAGCAGTTGGAATGCTACATGCAGTATGTTGACATAGTACATAGCAAACAGCTTGAATGCTACATGCAGGATGTTGAGCTAGTACAGAGCACACAGTTGGAATGCTACATGTAGTATGTTGATACAGTACATAGCAAACAGATGGAATGCTAAATGAAGTATGTTGACATAGTACAGGGCACATAGTTGGAATGCTAAGTGCAGTATATTGACATAGTACAGAGCAAACAGTTGAAAGGCTACACACAGTATTTTGACTCAGTACAGAGCACACAGATGGAATGCTACCTACTGTATGTTGACATAGTACAGAGCACACACTTGGAATGCTACATGCAGTATGTTGATGCAGTACAAAGCAAACAGATGGAATGGTACATGAAGTAAGTTGACATAGTACAGAGCACATAGTTAGATCGATAAGTGCAGTATATTGACATAGTACAGAGCAAACAGTTGGAATGCTACATGCAGTATGTTGACATAGTACACAGTTGGAATGGTACATACAGTATGTTGTCACAGTACATAGCACACATTTGGAATGTTACATGAAGTATGTTGACATAGTACAGAGGACACAGTTGGAATGTTACATGCAGTATGTTGACATAGTACAGAGCACACAGTTGAAATGCTACATGCAGTATATTGACATGGTATAGAGCAAGCAGTTGGAATGCTACATGCAGTATGTTGCCATAGTACAGAGCACACAGTTAGTATGCTATGTGCCGTATGTTGACACAGTACACAGCAAACAGTTGGAATGCTACATGCAGGATGTTGACACAGTACAAAGCAAACAGCTGGAATGCTACATGCAGTATGTTGTCATAGTACAGAGCACATAGTTGGAATGCTACGTGCAGCATGTTAACATAGCAAAAGGAATCCTTCATGCAGTATGTTGAGATAGTACAGAGGACACAGCTGGAATGCTACATGCAGTATGTTGACATAGTACAGAGCACACAGTTGGAATGCTACATGCAGTGTGTTGACATAGTACATAGCAAACAGTTGGAATGCTACATGCAGGATGTTGAGCTAGTACAGAGCACACAGTTGGAATGCTACATGTAGTATGTTGATGCAGTACATAGCAAACAGATGGAATGCTACATGAAGTATGTTGACATAGTACAGAGCACATAGTTGGAATGGTAAGTGCAGTATATTGACATAGTACAGAGCAAACAGTTGAAAGACTACACGCAGTATTTTGACTCAGTACAGAGCACACAGATGGAATGCTACCTGCTGTATGTTGACATAGTACAGAGCACACACTTGGAATGCTACATGCAGTATGTTGATGCAGTACAAAGCAAACAGATGGAATGGTACATGAAGTATGTTGACATAGTACAGAGCACATAGTTAGAATGCTAAGTGCAGTACATTGACATAGTACAGAGCAAACAGTTGGAATGCTACATGCAGTATGTTGACATAGTACACAGTTGGAATGCTACATACAGTATGTTGTCACAGTACACAGCACACATTTGGAATGTTACATGAAGTATGTTGACATAGTACAGAGGACACAGTTGGAATGTTACATGCAGTATGTTGCCATAGTACAGAGCACACAGTTAGTATGCTATGTGCCGTATGTTGACACAGTACAGAGCAAACAGGTGGAATGCTACATGCAGGATGTTGAGATAGTACAGAGCACACAGTTGGAAGGCTGTGTGCAGTATGTTGACAAGGTACAGAACACACAGTTGGAACGCTACATTCAGCATGTTGACATAGTACACAGCACATAGTTGGAATGCTACGTTCAGTATTTTTCATAGTACACAGCACACAGTTGGAAAGCTACATGCAGTACGTTGACACAGTACAAAGCAAACAGTTGGAATGCTACATGCAGTATGTTGACATAGTACAAAGCAAACAGCTGGAATGCTACATGCAGTATGTTGACATAGTACAGAGCACATAGTTGGAATGCTACGTGCAGTATGTTAACATAGTACATAGCAAAAGGAATCCTTCATGCAGTATGTTGAGATAGTACAGAGCACACAGTTGGAATGCTACATGCAGTATGTTAACATAGTACATAGCAAACAGAGTAAAACTTGCAGGATGTTGAGCTAGTACAGAGCACACAGCTGGAATGCTACATGCAGTATGTTGACATAGTACAGAGCACACAGTTGGAATGCTACGTGCAGTATGTTGACATAGTACATAGCAAACAGTTGGAATGTTACATGCAGGATGTTGAGCTAGTACAGAGCATACAGTTGGAATGCTATGTGCAGTATGTTGACATAGTATATAGCAAACAGTTGGAATGCTATATGCAGGATGTTGAGCTAGTACATAGTACACAGTTGGAATGCTGCATGCAGTATGTTAACATAGTACAGAGCAAACAGTTGGAATGCTACACGCAGTATGTTGACATAGTACAGAGCATACAGTTGGAATGCTACATGCAGTATGTTGATATAGTACATAGCAAAGAGTTGGAATGCATCACGCAGTATGTTGCCATAGTACAGAGCACACAGTTGGAATGCTACTTGCAGTATGTTGACATAGTACATAGCAAACAGTTGGAATCCTACATGCAGGATGTTGAGCTAGTACAGATCACACAGTTGGAATGCTATATTCAGTATTTTGATGCAGTACATAACAAACAGATGGAATGCTATATGAAGTATGTTGACATAGTACAGAGCACTTAGAATGCTAAGTGCAGTATATTGACATAGTACAGAGCAAACAGTTGGAATGCTACATGCAGTATGTTGACATAGTACACAGTTGGAATGCTACATACAGTATGTTGTCACAGTACACAGCACACATTTGGAATGTTACATGAAGTATGTTGACATAGTACAGAGGATACAGTTGGAATGTTACATGCAGTATGTTGACATAGTACAGAGCACACAGTTGCAATGCTACATGCAGTATATTGACATAGTATAGAGCAAGCAGTTGGAATGCTACATGCAGTATGTTGACATAGTACATAGCAAACAGCTTGAATGTTACATGCAGGATGTTGAGCTAGTACAGAGCACACACTTGGAATGCTACATGCAGTATGTTGATGCAGTACAAAGCAAACAGATGGAATGGTACATGAAGTATGTTGACATAGTACAGAGCACATAGTTAGAATGCTAAGTGCAGTACATTGACATAGTACAGAGCAAACAGTTGGAATGCTACATGCAGTATGTTGACATAGTACACAGTTGGAATGCTACATACAGTATGTTGTCACAGTACACAGCACACATTTGGAATGTTACATGAAGTATGTTGACATAGTACAGAGGACACAGTTGGAATGTTACATGCAGTATGTTGCCATAGTACAGAGCACACAGTTAGTATGCTATGTGCCGTATGTTGACACAGTACAGAGCAAACAGGTGGAATGCTACATGCAGGATGTTGAGATAGTACAGAGCACACAGTTGGAAGGCTGTGTGCAGTATGTTGACAAGGTACAGAACACACAGTTGGAACGCTACATTCAGCATGTTGACATAGTACACAGCACATAGTTGGAATGCTACGTTCAGTATTTTTCATAGTACACAGCACACAGTTGGAAAGCTACATGCAGTACGTTGACACAGTACAAAGCAAACAGTTGGAATGCTACATGCAGTATGTTGACATAGTACAAAGCAAACAGCTGGAATGCTACATGCAGTATGTTGACATAGTACAGAGCACATAGTTGGAATGCTACGTGCAGTATGTTAACATAGTACATAGCAAAAGGAATCCTTCATGCAGTATGTTGAGATAGTACAGAGCACACAGTTGGAATGCTACATGCAGTATGTTAACATAGTACATAGCAAACAGAGTAAAACTTGCAGGATGTTGAGCTAGTACAGAGCACACAGCTGGAATGCTACATGCAGTATGTTGACATAGTACAGAGCACACAGTTGGAATGCTACATGCAGTATGTTGACATAGTACATAGCACACAGTTGGAATGCTACATGCAGTATGTTGACATAGTACTAAGCAAACAGCTGGAATGCTACATTCAGTATGTTGACATAGTACAGAGCACATAGTTGGAATGCTACGTGCAGTATGTTAACATAGTACATAGCAAAAGGAATCCTTCATGCAGTATGTTGAGATAGTACAGAGCACACAGCTGGAATGCTACATGCAGTATGTTGACATAGTACAGAGCACACAGTTGGAATGTTACATGCAGTATGTTGACATAGTACAGAGCACACAGTTGCAATGCTACATGCAGTATATTGACATAGTATAGAGCAAGCAGTTGGAATGCTACATGCAGTATGTTGACATAGTACATAGCAAACAGCTTGAATGTTACATGCAGGATGTTGAGCTAGTACAGAGCACACAGTTGGAATGCTACATGTAGTATGTTGATGCAGTACATAGCAAACAGATGGAATGCTATATGAAGTATGTTGACATAGTACAGAGCACATAGTTGGAATGCTAAGTGCAGTATATTGACATAGTACAGAGCAAACAGTTAAAAGGCTACACACAGTATTTTGACTCAGTACAGAGCACACAGATGGAATGCTACCTGCTGTATGTTGACATAGTAGAGCACACACTTGGAATGCTACATGCAGTATGTTGATGCAGTACAAAGCAAACATTTGGAATGTTACATGAAGTATGTTGACATAGTACAGAGGATACAGTTGGAATGTTACATGCAGTATGTTGACATAGTACAGAGCACACAGTTGAAATGCTACATGCAGTATATTGACATGGTATAGAGCAAGCAGTTGGAATGCTACATGCAGTATGTTGCCATAGTACAGAGCACACAGTTAGTATGCTATGTGCCGTATGTTGACACAGTACACAGCAAACAGTTGGAATGCTACATGCAGGATGTTGACACAGTACAAAGCAAACAGCTGGAATGCTACATGCAGTATGTTGTCATAGTACAGAGCACATAGTTGGAATGCTACGTGCAGCATGTTAACATAGCAAAAGGAATCCTTCATGCAGTATGTTGAGATAGCACAGAGCACACAGTTGGAATGCTACATGCAGTATGTTAACATAGTACATAGCAAACAGAGTAAAACTTGCAGGATGTTGAGTTAGTACAGAGCACACTGCTGGAATGCTACATGCAGTATGTTGACATAGTACAGAGCACACAGTTGGAATGCTACATGCAGTATGTTGACATAGTACATAGCAAACAGTTGGAATGCTACATGCAGGATGTTGAGCTAGTACAGAGTACACAGTTGGAATGCTACATGTAGTATGTTGATGCAGTACATAGCAAACAGATGGAATGCTACATGAAGTATGTTGATATAGTACAGAGCACATAGTTGGAATGCTAAGTGCAGTATATTGACATAGTACAGAGCAAACAGTTGAAAGGCTACACGCAGTATTTTGACTCAGTACAGAGCACACAGATGGAATGCTACCTGCTGTATGTTGACATAGTACAGAGCACACACTTGGAATGCTACATGCAGTATGTTGATGCAGTACAAAGCAAACAGATGGAATGGTACATGAAGTATGTTGACATAGTACAGAGCACATAGTTAGAATGCTAAGTGCAGTACATTGACATAGTACAGAGCAAACAGTTGGAATGCTACATGCAGTATGTTGACATAGTACACAGTTGGAATGCTACATACAGTATGTTGTCACAGTACACAGCACACATTTGGAATGTTACATGAAGTATGTTGACATAGTACAGAGGACACAGTTGGAATGTTACATGCAGTATGTTGCCATAGTACAGAGCACACAGTTAGTATGCTATGTGCCGTATGTTGACACAGTACAGAGCAAACAGTTGGAATGCTACATGCAGGATGTTGAGATAGTACAGAGCACACAGTTGGAAGGCTGTGTGCAGTATGTTGACAAGGTACAGAACACACAGTTGGAACGCTACATTCAGCATGTTGACATAGTACACAGCACATAGTTGGAATGCTACGTTCAGTATTTTTCATAGTACACAGCACACAGTTGGAAAGCTACATGCAGTACGTTGACACAGTACAAAGCAAACAGTTGGAATGCTACATGCAGTATGTTGACATAGTACATAGCAAACAGTTGGAATGCTACATGCAGGATGTTGGCACAGTACAAAGCAAACAGCTGGAATGCTACATGCACTATGTTGACATAGTACAGAGCACATAGTTGGAATGCTATGTGCAGTATGTTAACATAGTACATAGCAAAAGGAATCCTTCATGCAGTATGTTGAGATAGTACAGAGCACACAGTTGGAATGCTACATGCAGTATGTTAACATAGTACATAGCAAACAGAGTAAAACTTGCAGGATGTTGAGCTAGTACAGAGCACACAGCTGGAATGCTACATGCAGTATGTTGACATAGTACAGAGCACACAGTTGGAATGCTACATGCAGTATGTTGACATAGTACATAGCAAACAGTTGGAATGTTACATGCAGGATGTTGAGCTAGTACAGAGCACACAGTTGGAATGCTACACGCAGTATGTTGACATAGTACAGAGCACACAACTGGAATGCTACATACAATATGTTGTCATAGTACAGAGCACACAGTTGGAATGTTACATGAAGTATGTTATAGTACACAGCACACAGTTGGAATGTTACATGAAGTATGTTGACATAGTACAGAGGACACAGTTGGAATGCTACATGCAGTATGTTGACATAGTACACAGTTGGAATACTACATACAATATGTTGTCATAGTACAGAGCACACTGTTGGAATGTTACATGAAGTATGTTGACATAGTAGATTGCAAACAGCTTGAATGCTACATGCAGGATGTTGAGCTAGTACAGAGCATACAGTTGGATTGCTACATGTAGTATGCTGATGCAGTACATAGCAAGCAGATGGAATGCTACATGAAGTATGTTGACATAGTACAGAGCACACAGTTGGAATGTTACATGCAGTATGTTAACAAAGTACATAGCAAACAATTGGAATGCTACATGCAGGATGTTGAGCTAGTATAGAGCACACAGATGGAATGCTACCTGCAGTATGTTGACATAGTACAGAGCACAGAGTTGGAATGCTACATGCAGTATGTTGACATAGTACACAGTACACATTTGGAATGCTACATACAATATGTTGTCATAGTACAGAGCACACAGTTGGAATGTTACATGAAGTATGTTATCATAGTACAGAGCACACAGTTGGAATGTTACATGCAGTATATTGATATAGTACAGAGCACACAGTTGGACTGTTACATGCAGTATGTTGACATAGTACAGAGGACACAGTTGGAATGCTACATGCAGTATTTTGACATAGTACACAGTACACAGTTGGAATGCTACATACAATATGTTGTCATAGTACAGAGCACACTGTTGGAATGCTACATGAAGTATGTTGACACAGTACATAGCAAACAGCTTGAATGCTACATACAGGATGTTGAGCTAGTACAGAGCACACAGTTGGAATGCTACATGTAGTATGTTGATGCAGTACATAGCAAACAGATGGAATGCTACATGAAGTATGTTGACATAGTACAGAGCACATAGTTGGAATGCTAAGTGCAGTATATTGACATAGTACAGAGCAAACATTTGGAATGCTACATACAATATGTTGTCAAAGTACAGAGCGCTCTGTTGGAATGTTACATGAAGTATGTTGACATAGTACATAGCAAACAGCTGTAATGCTACATGCAGGATGTTGAGCTAGACCAGCGCACACAGTTGGAATGCTACATGCAGTATGTTGACGCAGTACATAGCAAACAGATGGAATGCTACATGAAGTATGTTGACATAGTACAGAGCACATAGTTGGAATGCTAAGTGCAGTATATTGACATAGTACAGATCAAACTGTTGGAATGCTACATGCAGTATGTTGACATAGTACACAGTTGGAATGCTACATACAATATGTTGGCATAGTACAGAGCACACAGTTGGAATGTTACATGTATGTTGACATAGTACAGAGGACACAGTTGGAATGTTACATGCAGTATGTCGACAGAGTACAGAGCACACTGTTGGAATGCTACATGAAGTATGTTGACACAGTACATAGCAAACAGCTTGAATGCTACATACAGGATGTTGAGCTAGACCAGCGCACACAGTTGGAATGCTACATGCAGTATGTTGACGCAGTACATAGCAAACAGATGGAATGCTACATGAAGTATGTTGACATAGTACAGAGCACATAGTTGGAATGCTAAGTGCAGTATATTGACATAGTACAGATCAAACTGTTGGAATGCTACATGCAGTATGTTGACATAGTACACAGTTGGAATGCTACATGCAGTATATTGACATGGTATAGAGCAAGCAGTTGGAAGGCTACATGCAGTATGTTGACATAGTACAGAGCACACAGTTGGTATGCTATGTGCAGTATATTGACATAGTACAAAGCAAACAGTTGGAATGCTAGATGCAGTATGTTGACATAGGACAGAGCACACAGTTGGAATGCTATGTGCAGTATGTTGACATAGCACACAGTACACAGTACACAGTTGGAATGCTACATACAATGTTGTCACAGTACAGAGCACACAGTCAGAATGCTACATGCAGTATGTGGACATAGTACAGAGCACACAGTAGCACACAGTTGGAATGCTACATTAAGTATGTCGACAAATACACATTTGGAATGCTACATACAATATGTTGTCATAATACAGAGCACACAGTTGGAATGTTACATGAAGTATGTTGACAGAGTACAGAGCATGCAGTTGGAATGTTACATGGAGTATTTTGACATAGTACATAGCACACAGTTGGAATGTTACATGGAGTATTTTGACATGGTACACAGCACATAGTTGGAATGCTACGTTCAGTATTTTTCATAGTACACAGCACACAGTTGGAAAGCTACATGCAGTACGTTGGCACAGTACAAAGCAAACAGTTGGAATACTACATGCAGTATGTTGACATAGTACATAGCAAACAGTTGGAATGCTACATGCAGGATGTGGACACAGTACAAAGCAAACAGCTGGAATGCTACATGCAGTATGTTGACATAGTACAGAGCACACAGTTGGTATGCTATGTGCAGTATATTGACATAGTACAAAGCAAACAGTTGGAATGCTAGATGCAGTATGTTGACATAGGACAGAGCACACAGTTGGTATGCTATGTGCAGTATATTGACATAGTACAAAGCAAACAGTTGGAATGCTAGATGCAGTATGTTGACATAGGACAGAGCACACAGTTGGAATGCTATGTGCAGTATGTTGACATAGCACACAGTACATAGTACACAGTTGGAATGCTACATACAATGTTGTCACAGTACAGAGGACACAGTTGGAATGTTACATGCAGTATGTTGACATAGTACAGAGCACACAGTAGCACACAGTTGGAATGCTACATTAAGTATGTCGACAAATACACATTTGGAATGCTACATACAATATGTTGTCATAATACAGAGCACACAGTTGGAATGTTACATGAAGTATGTTGACAGAGTACAGAGCATGCAGTTGGAATGTTACATGGAGTATTTTGACATAGTACATAGCACACAGTTGGAATGTTACATGGAGTATTTTGACATGGTACACAGCACATAGTTGGAATGCTACGTTCAGTATTTTTCATAGTACACAGCACACAGTTGGAAAGCTACATGGCACAGTACAAAGCAAACAGTTGGAATACTACATGCAGTATGTTGACATAGTACATAGCAAACAGTTGGAATGCTACATGCAGGATGTTGACACAGTACAAAGCAAACAGCTGGAATGCTACATGCAGTATGTTGACATAGTACAGAGCACATAGTTGGAATGCTACGTGCAGTATGTTAACATAGTACATAGCAAAAGGAATCCTTCATGCAGTATGTTGAGATAGTACAGAGCACACAGTTGGAATGCTACATGCAGTATGTTAACATAGTACATAGCAAACAGAGTAAAACTTGCAGGATGTTGAGCTAGTACAGAGCACACAGCTGGAATGCTCCATGCAGTATGTTGACATAGTACAGAGCACACAGTTGGAATGCTACATACAGAGCACACAGTTGGAATGCTACACGCAGTATGTTGACATAGTACAGAGCACACAACTGGAATGCTACATACAATATGTTGTCATAGTACAGAGCACACAGTTGGAATGTTACATGAAGTATGTTATAGTACACAGCACACAGTTGGAATGTTACATGAAGTATGTTGACATAGTACAGAGGACACAGTTGGAATGCTACATGCAGTATGTTGACATAGTACACAGTTGGAATACTACATACAATATGTTGTCATAGTACAGAGCACACTGTTGGAATGTTACATGAAGTATGTTGACATAGTAGATTGCAAACAGCTTGAATGCTACATGCAGGATGTTGAGCTAGTACAGAGCATACAGTTGGATTGCTACATGTAGTATGCTGACGCAGTACATAGCAAGCAGATGGAATGCTACATGAAGTATGTTGACATAGTACAGAGCACATAGTTGGAATGCTAAGTGCAGTATATTGACATAGTACAGAGCACACAGTTGGAATGTTACATGCAGTATGCTAACAAAGTACATAGCAAACAATTGGAATGCTACATGCAGGATGTTGAGCTAGTATAGAGCACACAGATGGAATGCTACCTGCAGTATGTTGACATAGTACAGAGCACATAGTTGGAATTCTACATGCAGTATGTTGACATAGTACAGAGCACAGAGTTGGAATGCTACATGCAGTATGTTGACATAGTACACAGTACACATTTGGAATGCTACATACAATATGTTGTCATAGTACAGAGCACACAGTTGGAATGTTACATGAAGTATGTTATCATAGTACAGAGCACACAGGTGGAATGTTACATGCAGTATATTGATATAGTACAGAGCACACAGTTGGACTGTTACATGCAGTATGTTGACATAGTACAGAGGACACAGTTGGAATGCTACATGCAGTATTTTGACATAGTACACAGTTGGAATGCTACATACAATATGTTGTCATAGTACAGAGCACACTGTTGGAATGCTACATTTATTTTATTTTATTTATTTTATTTTACATTTGTTAACCGGGCTAGTCTAACTGGATATATTTCCATTTTCAGCAGAGGCCCGGGGAGAAAAGCTCCACATATAGACAAAAGAGGTATAACATGAGCAAAATAAAATATAACAGATTACACTCAGATAGGACGTTTGACAATTAACATAATTACCAAAAGAATAGGACTTTAAATTCTTAGACAATGTAAATAGCAACATGTTAAGGCTTATTTCATCTTTTAAAACCAAGAAGAGAAAGTGCAAGACCAAGGAAGAGGAAACAACGATAGATAGAGAGAGCAGATTTAGAAAGATATATAGTTTCTGGAATAGAGTCATAGCCATATAGAGGAAAGATATAGGAGAGGTCCATAAATGGTAGAGGAAGAGAACTAAGGGAGAAAGCAGGAGGCACAAAGAATAGGGAGAGAAAAAAGAGGGTTAACTAAGGAAATTAACTTTCAATCAGGATTAGAGCAGGGGCACATCCAGTGGCTTTTAAGGTAGATTCTAATTTTTTGTTTAAACAGAACAGTAGATGCAATGGAAGTAAGTTCGGTAGGAAGTTGATTCCAGTGTTTACCAATGGAATTTGAGAAGAGGGAATCACCAGCTAGGTTATTAGATTTGGTTAAGGTGACTAGCAGTTTATTAGATGAGCGGAGGAAGTTCAGATTAGAATAAGGGGTCAAGAGGTTAGAAAGTACAGGTGTGTTATGAGGTTGGTAGAAAGCTCTTTGGACAAACGTGAGTTGGGAAAGAAGCAGCATGTTTGTCAGTTCAAGCCAGTTAAGTTGCTGCAGATTCAGACAGTGGTGAGTTCTGAAAGGCTTACCAGTAACAAATCTAGCTATATTATTGTAAGTGGTAGACAGTTTGGAGAGATTGTTTTTCTTGAGGTTAGTATAGATTGGTGAGGCATAGAGAAGAGTGGAAATAAGGTGAGAGTGAGCAAGAGTAACTTTGGCTGGGGAGGTTAAGAAAGTTTTAATTCTATAGAGAGCCAAGTTTCCTGTTTACAGATTTAATGGTATTGTTGATATGACAGTCAAAGGAAAGATTGTTGTCAATCGTGACTCCTAGCAGTTTAGTAGTAGAGTCAGGAGATATAAGGGTTCCATTGTTAGATAAGATAGTGAAGTCTAATGTAGGGGATCTGGTAGTAGGCCTAAAAAGTAAGAGTTTGGGTTTTTGTGCGTTTAGGAGGAGGCAACGTTTTAAGAACCAGGTTTCAACTTTGGAAAATACAGTTTGAGTATTAGTTTGAAGTTCAGAAATGGATTTAGCAGAGCAAATTAGTGTGGAGTCATCAGCATATTGTATGCATGTAGCTTGGGGAATAGCTACTTGTAAGTCATTTATAAAGGGGGAGAAAAGAAGGGGTCCGAGAATAGAGCCTTGGGGTACCCCGAGTGAAATTGGGAGAAGAGATGAGAGTTTGTTATCCCAGAGGACGGCCTGTTTCCTGTTAGTGAGATAGGATCTAAACCAGTGGATAACCTTAGATTCTAAGGATAGAGATTCAAGAATATTTAAGAGGAGAGAGTGGTTGACCATGTCAAAGGCTTTGGACAGGTCAATGAAAAGAGCTGAAGACAGGATGTTATTATTGCGATTCTTGTTAATAAAGTCTGTAAAGGAGAGGAGAGCGGTAGTTGTGCTATGAAAAGGCCTAAAGCCATGTTGACAGTTAGAGAGAATGTTATTTGTTATTAAGTGGTTCATTAACTGATGGTGCACACATTTTTCCATGATTTTTGCAAGTGGGGACAAGAGAGCTATGGGCCTATAATTAGAATATTCATAGGAGTTACCTCCTTTATGTAAGGGTATGATGTGAGAAATTTTCCATATGTCAGGTATGGTTGCTTCATTTACAGTTCTATTAATAAGGATGGATATGGGATAGGCTATTTCAGAGGCTGCTTTTTGAAGGAATTCAGATGGAAGCTGGTCTGCCGAGGGGGTACATGGTTTGAGTTTGTGGATACATTTCTGTATAAAGGTAGTGGAGATGGGTTGAAGCCTAAAGGTAGGTAGATTGAGGGATGTAAGGTCAGGGATACTAGTGTTGTCACTAGAGAGATGGGAGGCTAAGGAATTAATAGTATCAATAAAGAAAGAGTTGAAAGTATTGGCAGTATCAAGGGAGGAATTCTTTTCAGACCCGGAAGGGGATGGGGTGGTAGTCTGTCCAGGGTGAAGGAGTCTGTTTAGGGTTGACCAGAATTTTTGAGGGTTATTGTGTTTTGCTTGCTGGAGATTACTATAATAATTCTTTTATCAGAGAAGATAGCTCTTTTGGTACTGTTTCTTAGGTGCCTAAAGGTCTGTTGGTCTATGGGAGATTTGCTGGTTCGCCATTTTTCCAAGATTTGTTCCTAAGTAACATTTTTTGTCTTGTATCTTTAGATAGCCATGGGGCAGGTTTAGATTTAATTCGGATGGAACGTTTTGGTGCGTGATTATCTAGAATTGTTAGGAATGTGGTGTTAAAGTATAGAACAGCTTCTTCAAGAGGAAGTGTCTTAAGTGGGTTCCAGTTGCAGGCACTTAGTTCAGTTTTAAATTGAATAGGGTTGAAGCATTTGAGATCACGTAGGGTCTTATACATTGGAGAATTGTTAGAGGCATTTTTTTGTCTTATAATATAGGTTAGATTGTGGTCACTAAAGTCATCAGGTAGCGTTCCGGACTGATAGTTTAGTTGAGGTTTGTTAATGAGAATCCAATCTAGAATACTTTCTTTGTTGTTAGGTTTGTTAATCCTAGTGGGGGTGTTTATTATCTGAGTAAAGCCATGGAGATTAATATGAGAAGTTGGGTTATTAGTGTTTATTGAGGACCAGTCAAGGTTGAGGTCTCCAAGTATTATAGTTTCTTGTGGGTAGGTGGAAGTGATGCAACTGAGGATATTTTCTATGGAGGTAGAGTTATTTCCAGGAGGTAGATATATACAGATAATATAGATTGCTTTTTTAGGGTTTAGTTGTAGCTTTGAGATAAGAAGTTCAGTATTGGTAATGTCCAGTTTATCATAGGGTACTAATGTTAAATTTAGTTCAGTTTTAAATAGTAGTGCCACTCCCCCGCCTTTTTTAGTTTTGCGGTCGAGTCTCAAGATATTGTAACCTGGAGGAATGATTTCATTATCTTGAGTGTAGGGTTTTAACCAGGTTTCACTCAAACAGAGAATATCAAAGGAGTGGTATTCAAGAAGGGAGTGGAGATGGGTGATTTTGTTATTGACACTACGGATATTAAGGTGCCCTATGAGTAGAGTATTTGCATTGGAGGTTTGTAGTTGAAGGGATGAGTTTAGTGAGGCAGGTATGGTGTCAGATGAAGTAGTTACGGGCCCTGGGTTGGGGTGGATGTCCCCATCTGCCAAGGTAGAGTGGTTAAATTCCAGGTAAGCTTTGTTAGGACAGTTTAGTAAGTATTTTAGTTTCCTAAACCAGAGATTTTGAGTTTTAATGTGAGACAGCCTATGATATCTGGCTAGGAGATAGCTAGAGGTCGATGTAATGTTTAAATGAGTGAAGTTTAGGCTTTCAAAATTAGAGGCAGTATGTTTGGGAGAGTGGTTAAATTGGTAGCTAGGATTTAATTCATAACAGGTCAGGAAGTAGGGTAGTGTGAGAGCAAGAGAAATAATGAGCATAAGTGTTAGTTTTAACAGAGTAGTTTCTGTTACAGAGGTCTTGGGTGGAGGTTTATAAGCTTTAGTGGACATGTTGAGGTGAGAGTGAAAGGAATAGACGAAGGGGCCTAGGCTAAGATAGTAGATTAAGTAAGAGAAGCTAGATGGAAGAGTCAGAGGATGTAATTAGCTTTGGGTGGGTAGGAGAGATAATTAAGGAGGGTAAAGTTGGGAGGGAGTTACAGATGAGGTAGGAGTCTGGGATAGGTGTAAATATAGAGTGGGTGGGGTATGTGAGGTATAAGGCTAAGGGTACGTGGGGTGGGTGGGATAAGGGGGTAGGGAGGGGAGCGGGGCAGAAACAGTTAGAGAAGAGAGCGTAATCAATCAGCTAAGCAGGGTAGCTGAATCACTATGAGTTTCATATACTACGTAGTTTAATCAGTGAGTATAGGAGAGTTAGGTAAAGAGAGATGGAAAGGTGAAGGCAGTATGCAAGAATATAACAGGTACAAGGTATAAGTAAGAAAATGTACAGTTTACAGAGGGACACTGAGAGGGGTATTTGAGAGTAGGTAAATAGAAATATTCAAGATATAGTCATTTGGTGAACCATAAGGTAGGGGGAATAGAGAAAGGAGTGCAATAGCCAGAAAGGTAATGGAGAGACAGTGAGGAAACAGAAAAGGCAAGGCAAGTGGAGCGTCACAGCAATAGTAAGGCTAGCAGGCGAGGGGACTTCAGGTCAACCAGGGCGGAGGAGTAGTAATAATAGATAAAGGGAAGAGGTGATTACTATAATGCAGGTAAGCAAGGGACAAACACAACCTAAGCTGGTGCCACGTGTGCTGCCCACCAGAGGACAAAACATAAAATAATTAAGCAAGATGGACATACAGCCAGTATAGGAGAGTTTAGAACTCAAAAACCATCACTCAAGAGGAGCTAGGGGTGCTTCCTGGGTGCCGACACAAATGGCCTGTGTTGTAGCTTCTGGGAGACAAGAGAGATAGGCCAGCAGGGAGGGGACACCCGATGAGGAGCACTAGGCTTTAATGCTGCAATACAAAAAAAGAAAAGGAGGGTTAGGAAACAAAAGGTAACAGAAAGAACAGAGGTGGTTAGCAATAGAGTGGGTAGAGAGGTACCAAAGTAAGAAGAGTATAGGTGTAAGAGAGAGAAAAAATATTTCCAAGTCACAGTAACAGGTATTCCAAAGTAATAGTCATTACTAGCAGCAGCAGTTATAATGCATTAGCACATGTTCATTCACTTTAAAACTTCAGCTTGGCAAGCTAAGAACTTGGTTATATTCAACTGGACGTATAAGAGAATTTAAGTACCTTTTTATGCACTTTTTCTTTTAAAAAATACAGTATTTAAATTGATTTAAACTGTGTATGAAGGAGTGTTGAAGGAATTTTTAACTGGTTATTCTGCTCTTCAGTAACTTGAACTAAAAGCTAGTGTTGACTGAATTTTGTTATTTGCTAGTAATTACAGGTGTGGGGGTAGCCACATTCAGTGATTTCCTGTCCTTGCATATTTAAACTGGTGCATGTGAAATAATTCCTGCTTTAAAACTTCAGCTTGGCAAGCTAAGAACTTGGTTATATTCAACTGGACGTATAAGAGAATTTAAGTACCTTTTTATGCACTTTTCTTTTAAAAAATACAGTATTTAAATTGATTTAAACTGTGTATGAAGGAGTGTTGAAGGAATTTTTAACTGGTTATTCTGCTCTTCAGTAACTTGAACTAAAAGCTAGTGTTGGCTGAATTTTGTTATTTGCTAGTAATTACAGGTGTGGGGTAGCCACATTCAGTGATTTCCTGTCCTTGCATATTTAAACTGGTGCATGTGAAATAATTCCTGCTTTAAAACTTCAGCTTGGCAAGCTAAGAACTTGGTTATATTCAACTGGACATATAAGAGAATTTAAGTACCCTTTATGCACTTTTCTTTTAAAAATACAGTATTTAAATTGATTTAAACTGTGTATGAAGGAGTGTTGAAGGAATTTTTAACTGGTTATTCTGCTCTTCAGTAACTTGAACTAAAAGCTAGTGTTGGCTGAATTTTGTTATTTGCTAGTAATTACAGGTGTGGGGGTAGCCACATTCAGTGATTTCCTGTCCTTGCATATTTAAACTGGTGCATGTGAAATAATTCCTGCTTTAAAACTTCAGCTTGGCAAGCTAAGAACTTGGTTATATTCAACTGGACGTATAAGAGAATTTAAGTACCTTTTTATGCACTTTTCTTTTAAAAAATACAGTATTTAAATTGATTTAAACTGTGTATGAAGGAGTGTTGAAGGAATTTTTAACTGGTTATTCTGCTCTAGTGGCATTGAAACTGCCCGCCCCTCAGCCTGCCTCTGGGCCCATCTCATTTGCTCACTCAACTGAGTGCAGTGAGATCATATTCTGATTTCAGGCACTCCTACTGTGTACAAAGAGAGCATCTGGGAAATAGAAAAAAATTAAGCTTATTTCCTGCCTTTCTTGTTAAGTGGTACAGACTATTTGTAGGCTTCTGAGCCCCCAAGCCCTTCTGTGTTTGAGGGAAGCCTTCTAGCTTGTTTTTTCTTGTAACTAGCCAGTTTTCTAGTTTCAGCACTCAAATCTGTTTCTTTGATCTCAGCACTTGTTCAGAAAAAAAAAAAAAAAATTTCATCTGCTTTTACTGTACTTGTGTTTTTACCTACTTCTTTTTACTTTTGCATCATCTTAAAATACTCAATTGTATTTATTACTGCTTGGTGTAACTCATTCTAAGCCTTTTGGTTTAAACACTTGGGCTTCGGACCAGTTAGTTGTTTTGCACTGAGAGGTTTGTGGTCTGCACTGTTGTGGCAGAACAGGTAGCTTACATCCTTCTAGGTTGAGAACTGCTGATTGAGGGCTCAGTGTCTGTTATTCTAAAAGTGTATTAATTCTGGTTTAAGCACTTGGGCTTTCAAGCCACTCTTGTGGGAGGAGAGGCTGGACTCTGCCCTTCTGAGCTGGGAATTTCTGGTTAAAGGCTTATAGTGCATGCATATCTGAACTGTTTCTTACTGAAGTTGGTGCGCCTTGTTTGCTGTGGCATAGACTGGATTCGGGCCTGCTGGATCTAGCTTTGTTTGTGTAACTTGAGCACTAATCCAGACATTCTCTAAAGTATTCAATGGTATTTATTACTGCTTGGTTGTAACTTGATTAAAGTGTAGCTATCATTCAAGTCTTTTGGATTAAGCACTTGGGCTTCAGACCAGTTGTTTTACATTAGGAAGGTTTGTGGCAAACACTGTGGTGGCAGGACAGGTAGCTTTCATCCTTCTAAGTTGGGAACTGCTGATTGAGAGCCCAGTGTCCAAGTGTATTAGTTCTGGTTTAGGCACTTGGGCTTCAGGCCAGTTATTTTACATTAAGAAGGTTCGTGGACTGCACTCTTGTGGGAGAAGAGGCTGGACTCTGCCCTTCTGAGCTGGGAATTTTCTGGTTAAAGGTTTATAGTGCCTGAATATTTGAACTGTATCTTACTGAAATTGGTTCACCTTGTTTGCTCTATCATAGACTAGATCCAGGCCTACTGAATCTAGCTTTGTTTATATACTTGTTGTTTGTTTGCTTGTTATTTCCTGGAAGCTAATTCACCTAATACGCAACTTCTCAGCTTCTGTGGATCACTAGTGATATCTGCATTGCTTACTGTACTTATTTCCTTGTTTCACTTGAAAGAAAGTTACTGTTTGTCGTTTTGCATTTAGTTACTTGTATCACATTGCACTCAAGTTACCTGGCACTTGCTCACTAAAGCAATTATATAAGTCAGCATTAATATTAAAAGCACTACACCCTCACTCCCCACTGGCCCTTGTTTTCAATTAAGGATTTCCCAATATTATTCTAGCATGTCCAAAGGTCAGTTGTCAATCTCCTCTCCGGTCCAGCTGGTGAATCTGGGAATCTTGAGGCAATGTTATAACTGCCTCATGTACACAGACAACCCTCTCCTCCTCCCACATAACACAAATACTTGCGAGAGATGCAGCTATTTAGCCAAACTGGAGGCTGAGCTCTCTCAACTCAGGACTGGCAAGACCAGACAGGAGGAGAAGGCAACTACACACACCACAAAACCAGCCTCACATAATGCTACCACTCCACTGAATCAAACACATAAACACACAAAGACATACTGGAGGCTCTGAGTAAAATTTACCTAAACAGCAGAGGCCTCCAAAGCAGACACCCAAACAACTGCTACCTCAAGACACCCCACAAGCAACACATAAACCACAAAAGCAGTGTGCAAAGCAGTCACAGCCCTTAAGGCCAAATACAACACCAAACATACTTGTCATAGGTGACTCCATAGTCAGACATACTGACGTCCCACTCACCAGGCTGAACAAGGAGAGGGTCACAGTAAGCTGCCTATCGGGCGCTAGAATCCGCCACATAACACAAGCACTCGGGTCACTACACAGCAAGTACAAATATGACACAGTCATTGTCCATGCTGGTGTGAACGACCTGAGACGTACCTCCCTGGACTGCATGAAAAGAGACATAGAGGAGTTCTCTGATTATGTAGCCCAGGCAGGTATGACCCTAACCCTGAGCAGTATCCTTCCTTCACCAAGAATGATGCCACAATATAGAGACAAGATGATCAGCTTTAACAATTGGCTTAATGTCTGGTGTCATTCAAAGGGGATCCAGTGTCTGTCTGCCTGGGATGACATGCTTGACAAGCCACGCTGCTTCAAGGGACGGCTTGCACCTGTCACCCTGGGATTCCGGATATTGGCTAAGGCTCTTGCCACCCCATAGTGCCTTTTTAGGCAAGGCTCAAATTCTAAACCTACCACCCTAGAAAACAAAATGGGAAGAAATTGAGGGTAATGCTGCTCAATGCCAGAAGTCTAAATCTCAAAATGCACCTCGAGGCCCTTCTCAGTATGGAGAACATCGATGTCTGTGCTGTAACTGAAACCTGGTTCAAGGCTCCTGAGAGCACCCGGCACTATTAGGTTTTACCTCATATCATGCGTTCCGGCCCCAAAACCCGGACCACTCCACAAAAGGAGGGTGTATCCATATTCATAAAGGATACTCACACCTCCAGGTTGGTGGCAACGCATGAAGCTCGGAAACCATCCAGGTGCAACTAACAATAGGCAAAACTGCTCTACAAATTGTAGCATGCTACAGGCCACCCTCTCAAACTCAGGAACCCCACACAGCCTTCCTGAAGACACTGGAGGTATAAATGTATCTCCAAACACCATCATATTGGGTGACTTCAACTACCCGAATATAGACTGGGAACATTACTCAAGCCCTAACTTTCTAGCCCAACGGTTCCTGGAGTTCATAAATTCAAATGCCATGGAACAGCTAGTCACTGTTCCCACGAGAGGAGAAAATATACTAGATCTCATTGTCACAAACATGGGGACAAAATGCTCCACACGAAGTATATCCCTCATTGGTGAGATCTGATCATAAACTAATCTCACTGGAAATCCACATCCGCCCCACCCCAAACAAAAAGACCATAGTGAAGAACTTCTCTAAAGCAAACTTCACACTACTCAAGACTGGTGTGGTATCCTTCAAGGCCCCTGAGTCAGAGGAAACCACAACCCAAGCCGGAAGCCCTTACAAATGCCTTCTATGAACACCTCCAGGACTGCATGGATCAGGCAATCCCAAATAAAACCAAGACTCTTTCCACAAAGGGCAACGTCCAGTCTGGTGGACCCCAGCCATTAACAAACTTTACAATAAGAGGAGAAAGCTATTACATGATAGAACAAAATCCATAAAAGGGAAGTCACCCCTGATCATTATTAGTAAAAATTACGAGCACTCATAAAATCAACTAAGGCCAATTTTGAGAGAAAAATTGCCATGGATTCAAAGGACAATCATAAGGCCTTTTTCAGCTATGTTAGGAACCTGGGTGGAAACTCACAGATATGCTCAGAATTAGTCCAAAATGATACAAAAATCACTGAACCCACAGACATTGCCAACATACTGGCAGACAGGTTCAGTGCAAACTTCACCCCTCTCCCCTAAAGGAGAGATAACTATCCCAGCCGAGTGTAGCCTCCCGGACATCTCAAATGCGCAGGTGAAAGCTGCTCTCTCTAAAGCTAAAAACACAGCATCAATGGGACGGATGGTGTCCCCGGCTGTGTGCTACACGAGCTAAATGAGGAATTAAACCCGCACATAAGGCAGCTGTTTAATCTCAGCCTTACCACAGGATACGTGCCCAAGGAGTGGCGTACGGCAACTGTGGTCCCACTCCACAAAGGTGGCGCCTCACGGACACTGGTAATTACCGCCCCATAAGCTTAACAAGTCTAGTCTGCAAAGCTATGGAGAGGATCATAATGGAGCTCATAAACAAAGATATAGGGGACTTGCAGACATTGGACCCGACCCAGTTTAGCTTTGTCAAGGGAAGATCATGCCTTTTGAACTTGGTCGACTTCTTCGAAACAGTCACCAAGGCCATTGATGAGAGAAAGGCAGTCCATACAGCCTATCTTGAACTTGCAAAGGACTTCGACACAATACCCCACTCGGGTATTGTAGAAAAACTTACCAGCTTAAATGTAAACCCATATGTCACAAGATGGGTTGCAAACTGGCTTAAGGACAGAACCCACAGGGTTAGAGTTGCTGGCGCTGTGTCAGACTCCAAGCCGGTCACAAGTGGTGTCCCACAGGGCTCGGTCCTTGGCCCCCTATTGTTTGGCATCTACTTCTCAGAAGTACAGGCCAACATGGGAGGACTTTGGCTGACAAAGTTTGCAGATGACTGCAAACTGGGCGCCATAGTGGAAAGTGCATCGGACACTGATATCCTTCAGAAGGGACTCACGGAAACAGATAGCTGGTGCCAGAGCCATGGCCTGAAGTTAAGCCAAAAATGTATAGTCATACCCTTCGGGAAAAACAAGGTAACCCCAAGCTACCATATAGGTGGCAATCCACTAAGCACAGAAGAGGTTATCAGGGACCTGGGGACCCAGGTTGACAGTGGCCTTTCTTTTGACACTCACATTGCTAAAGTGGTTAGAAAGACCTTCTACATTGCCCACCTGATCATGAAGGATTCACATCCAGATCTAGTGAGGTCATTGTTCCCTGTACTCTTCACTTATCAGACCAATGATCGAGTACAATGCCCCATTCGGGATGTATCTCACCCGACATCTGCAGCAATTGGAGAGACCCCAAAAGTTCCTCACCAAAAGGATAAAGGGACTCCAAAATCTGTCATATGCTGCCAGATTGAAGAAACTCCAGCTCTATTCAGTCGCATACCGTCTGCTCAGAGGTGACATGTGCCTGACATACAAGGCCATGTCCAACCCGGAATTAATGGACATGCTCCACCTCAAAAATCCAAATCCACCAAAACCACTAGAGCAAGCGACTTAAACCTTAGCACGGATATAAATAGGGCGTGCTGGAGGGATAGATTTATCACTCAGAGACTCCCTATGCTGTGGAATAAAATCCCGGTCCATGTGAGGCAGAGCACCTCGCTGACTCTGTTCAAGCGAAATCTAGACCTGTGGATGGGAGATCGTAGGTTTACCCCGGGAATCATCTCTGGGTCACTGCTGGACAGAGGCACAACAAACTAATGGGCACAGTATTTTTTCATATAAGGGGTGGCGTAAGCCACAATAATTTGGGCTAGGCTTATAAATGCCTTAGGGCAGATAGCCTAGTATAAACCTATGAACCTATGAACCTATAAAGTAGATATATGTACATACAAGGTTTTAGAGTCAGTGCAGTGTATTTCTAAACAGTAAAAAAAAATGTAATAGGATTTAACGCTGTAAAGAAATGTATTAGGAGATAATGCTGCCCACCCTGTGCTGGGTATAACTAGAGGCGAGCAGCGTTTATAGTATTCCTACTGTTAAGATAAGAAACAACCTCTTAGCGACTACGTGCAGTTGGCAAATCAAAA
Organism: Protopterus annectens; assembly: GCF_019279795.1. NCBI lineage: Eukaryota > Metazoa > Chordata > Ceratodontiformes > Protopteridae > Protopterus > Protopterus annectens. Next base: position 90,641,627 of record NC_056739.1, on the reverse strand, counting down.
GCAAGCAACAATAAAACAACTGTATACTTATTTCCTGCTTGTAGGCCTCATAGCGACTAATAGCAGAATGAAATCAAGGAAAGGTACAACTAAACATTGTTAACAGTACACAAGGTGTTAGGCCTCTTAGCGACTGCATGCAGTAGGCAAAATCAAAGGCAAAAGTTAAACAAAACAGCTCTTACAAACATTTCGCTTTGAAAATATCTGGCGACTAAGTGCAGTAGCCCAAGCAAAGGAAAATTACCATAGAACCATAGATACAGGACTTGTGGTGCAAGACCTCTTAGCGACTGAAGACAGTTGCTAAAATCAAAGGTAGATTACTGCAGAACAACACAAACAAAATTCTGGCTTTAGGAACCTCTGAATGCGGTAGCTATTGCTTTAGAACCACTAGCGACTACATGCAGTGGTTAAAACAAAGACAAACTGCCATAAAAAATAGCGTTTACAGTACGTAATTTGTCAGGACCTCTTAGCGACTGAAGGCAGTTGCTAAAATCAAAGGTAGATTACTGCAGAACAACACAAACAAAAATTCTGGCTTTAGGAACCTCTAAATGCGGTAGCTATTGCTTTAGAACCACTAGCGACTACATGCAGTGGTTAAAACAAAGACAAACTGCCATAAAAAAATAGCGTTTACAGTACGTAATTTGTCAGGACTTCAGCGACTGCCTGATAAAACCCTATGTACAGGTTATGTTATAAAATAGAGAAAATTGCTTCAAACACTGAGTTGAAATATGCACTTACAGGCAGCACACCACGCGGTCGACCAGGGGGAACCTGCAGTAAGCCAAACGGAGTTTAAAGATGGCGCCTCAGGGAGGGAGCCACTACATATAAGGTTCAAGGGGGTAGGGGGGAGGGGAGTCAGAAGGGAGAACCACTAAGCAAGAAGGGCTTAGGAAAGGGGCGGGAGGCAAGAGTACAGGGAAACAGTTAGAGAAGAGAGCGTAATCAATCAGCTAAGCAGGGTAGCTGAATCACTACGAGTTTCATATACTACGTAGTTTAATCAGTGAGTATAGGAGAGTTAGGTAAAGAGAGATGGAAAGGTGAAGGCAGTATGCAAGAATATAACAGGTACAAGGTATAAGTAAGAAAATGTACAGTTTACAGAGGGACACTGAGAGGGGTATTTGAGAGTAGGTAAATAGAAATATTCAAGATATAGTCGTTTGGTGAACCATAAGGTAGGGGGAATAGAGAAAGGAGTGCAATAGCCAGAAAGGTAATGGAGAGACAGTGAGGAAACAGAAAAGGCAAGGCAAGTGGAACATCACAGCAATAGTAAGGCTAGCAGACGAGGGGGACTTCAGGTCAACCAGGGGCGGGAGGGAGTAGTAATAATAGATAAAGGGGAAGAGGTGATTACTATAATGCAGGTAAGCAAGGGACAAACACAACCTAAGCTGGTGCCACGTGTGTGCTGCCCACCAGAGGACAAAACATAAAATAATTAAGCAAGATGGACATACAGCCAGTATAGGAGAGTTTAGAACTCAAAAACCATCACTCAAGAGGAGCTAGGGGTGCTTCCTGGGTGCCGACACAAATGGCCTGTGTTGTAGCTTCTGGGAGACAAGAGAGATAGGCCAGCAGGGAGGGGACACCCGATGAGGAGCACTAGGCTTTAATGAGCCAGTATAGGAGAGTTTAGAACTCAAAAACCATCACTCAAGAGGAGCTAGGGGTGCTTCCTGGGTGCCGACACAAATGGCCTGTGTTGTAGCTTCTGGGAGACAAGAGAGATAGGCCAGCAGGGAGGGGACACCCGATGAGGAGCACTAGGCTTTAATGAGCCAGTATAGGAGAGTTTAGAACTCAAAAACCATCACTCAAGAGGAGCTAGGGGTGCTTCCTGGGTGCCGACACAAATGGCCTGTGTTGTAGCTTCTGGGAGCCAAGAGAGATAGGCCAGCAGGGAGGGGACACCCGATGAGGAGCACTAGGCTTTAATGAGGCAGCACACCACGCGGTCGACCAGGGGGAACCTGCAGTAAGCCAAACGGAGTTGACACAGTACATAGCAAACAGTTTGAATGCTACATGCAGGATGTTGAGCTAGTACAGAGCACACAGTTGGAATGCTACATGTAGTATGTTGACGCAGTACATAGCAAACAGATGGAATGCTACATGAAGTATGTTGACATAGTACAGAGCACATAGTTGGAATGCTAAGTGCAGTATATTGACATAGTACAGAGCAAACATTTGGAATGCTACATACAATATGTTGTCAAAGTACAGAGCACTCTGTTGGAATGTTACATGAAGTATGTTGACATAGTACATAGCAAACAGCTGTAATGCTACATGCAGGATGTTGAGCTAGACCAGCGCACACAGTTGGAATGCTACATGCAGTATGTTGACGCAGTACATAGCAAACAGATGGAATGCTACATGAAGTATGTTGACATAGTACAGAGCACATAGTTGGAATGCTAAGTGCAGTATATTGACATAGTACAGATCAAACTGTTGGAATGCTACATGCAGTATGTTGACATAGTACACAGTTGGAATGCTACATACAATATGTTGGCATAGTACAGAGCACACAGTTGGAATGTTACATGTATGTTGACATAGTACAGAGGACACAGTTGGAATGTTACATGCAGTATGTCGACAGAGTACAGAGCACACAGTTGGAATGTTACATGCAGTATGTTGACATAGTACAGAGCACACAGTGGAATGCTACATGCAGTATATTGACATGGTGTAGAGCAAGCAGTTGGAAGGCTACATGCAGTATGTTGACATAGTACAGAGCACACAGTTGGTATGCTTTGTGCAGTATATTGACATAGTACAGAGCAAACAGTTGGAATGCTAGATGCAGTATGTTGACATAGGACAGAGCACACAGTTGGAATGCTATGTGCAGTATGTTGACATAGCACACAGTACATAGTACACAGTTGGAATGCTACATACAATGTTGTCACAGTACAGAGCACACAGTTGGAATGTTACATGCAGTATGTTGACATAGTACAGAGCACACAGTAGCACACAGTTGGAATGCTACATTAAGTATGTCGACAAATACACAGTTGGAATGCTACATACAATATGTTGTCATAATACAGAGCACACAGTTGGAATGTTACATGAAGTATGTTGACAGAGTACAGAGCATGCAGTTGGAATGTTACATGGAGTATTTTGACATAGTACATAGCACACAGTTGGAATGTTACATGGAGTATTTTGACATAGTAGAGAGCACACAGTTGGAATGTTACATGGAGTATTTTGACATAGTACAGAGCACACAGTTGGAATGTTACATGAAGTATGTTGACATAGCACAGTTGGAATGTTACATGGAGTATTTTGACATAGTACAGAGCATGCAGTTGGAATGTTACATGGAGTATTTTGACATAGTGCAGAACATGCAGTTGGAATGTTACATGGAGCATTTTGACATAGTACAGAACATGCAGTTGGAATGTTACATGGAGTATTTTGACATAGTACAGAGCACACAGTTGGAATGTTACATGGAGTATTTTGACATAGTACAGAGCACACAGTTGGAATGTTACATAGAGTATTTTGACATAGTACCAAGCACACAGTTGGAATGTTACTGGTATTGCATTTAAGGTACAGCATGTATTGTTTTTGTCTTGTGACTAATTCTTTCTAATAGTATTTTTAAAACAGCATATTAATATACATTCCTCAGTAAATTATAGCAATATATGTACCATAGTATAATTGTTAAACAATCAATCTTGTAATTTTTACATTTTTCTTTCATTTGACTTCTTTTTCCTCCCCCTTATTTATTCAGATTTCAGCCTTCTTTGGTGCCTGTAATGTTTTTCCATGTCAATCTTTGTGGGTTATAAAATATATACTTGGCACCTATTTATCAGGGGTAGGAAGTATATACACAGAGAGAGAGAAAAAAAAAAACAACTTAGCCAAACAGTTCTTCTGCTATAGTTAGCATATTAAGGCTATATTTACATTATCCCAAAATTGTTAGGTTATTGTACTATTTTCCTGAGATTACTGCTCTCCAGGATCTTTTAACACATTTCTAGTATTTACATAAAACATTTAACATTTTTTCCCCAATATTAATCTATGAGCTACCTGTTTCTGACAGTTTATTTCATGCCTATTATTTAAGGCTGGATTTTCATTCACCTACACAGTACTGGGTGTACTGTTTTAGTGAATGGTTCAGTTCAACAGTACCTTATTTCTTCAAGGTTTTGCTTGCAGGTTGGTTGACATATATGGTGCAGCTTTCTTCTTTTAGCTGGTGCAGATCAATTTTCGTTTTTCAGGCAGTAAAATCTTTTGGAGCTTGCTGAGATCCATTTTGTCTCGCTGTTCTTCTTAATGGAGCCCTCAAAATCGTAGGGGGACCGATTTTGCAGACCAATGTCCCAGGAGGAGGTAACTTCCTATATTCGCGCATCGGAAATGGCAGTTGATTTTTGGTTCCTACCCAGGCTGTACTTCCTTTTCCTGTGTTCCTCATGGCTCACATCATTGATTTATGGACCTAGACAACAAGGGGAAGCTTTCAGAGTTGGATCCCAGCTATAGTGCTCGTGAATGTTGTCGTTTCTTCATCCAAGGGTCCTTTATCACCTTTTTGTGGATTTATTTAGTTTCTGAAGGTGGAATTTGCTTGAAAATGGCCATGAATGTCTCTTTTGCCTGTTTGGGGTTAGCAACCATGTATTTAACCTCTTTGATATAGAACATTACCTGATTTGGATATTTTGTCTGGAATTTGATTTTTTATTTTCTATTAGGAACCTGCAGTATGGAGATAGTAGTTGTCTTGCTTGTCTTATTTGTATTGGGAGGTCTTGAACAAGGGAGATTTTATTATTATTCCAAGTGACTGTGCCTTTTTTCTTTGCTGCCAGTATGGTTTTATTTACATCTCGATAGTTTAATATTTTAATATAGACAGGTCTTGGTTTCAGTGGTGTTTGCATTTCCCTCAGGGCTCTGTGGGCTCTCTCTATTGTTATTTGCTGCATTTCTTCAGGTTCCTCTAGCAGGGAGTTTATTATTTGCTTGATTGTTGGTATTAAATTGTTATGAAGTACAGTTTCAGGTATTCCTCTGATGATGATATAGTTCCTTCTAGATCTTGCTTCCAGCTCTGTTATTTTTTCTTGTAAGTTTTGTATTTCTTTTTCATGGGCATCAGATCCTTGAGAAATAGAGTCTATTTTTACTTCATTTTTATTATTTTGTACTCAGATTTTTCCATTCTGGATATAATTTGGCTGAATGAGTTACCAAAGGTTTGAAATTGTAATGATAAGCCCTTTATTGCTTGCTGGATAGGTAATAAGGCAGATTGTATGTCTTCCAGATTAGCTGGCTGGTCTGTCTTGGATTTATTTGTAGTTTTAGAGTTGTCAGTTTGTTTAGTTGTCTTTTGTCTTTTTGAAGTTGTGCCTTTCAGGTGAGGCTAGTACTGAGAATTTGGTCTTAGTTGTTGTTTCCATATTATTTTCCTCTTTTGACATCTTTCTGTATAGAGTTTTACCAATCTTGTAGTCAGATGCAGGGCCTTAGTAGCACATGGCTTAAGCTGTTATTCAGAAATCTTAGTTAATCCTGCTGTTTCTGAGCTGAATCTGTCACTTTTTCTTCCTCTTTTGTTTGCTGGATGATATTAGCAGTAAATATCCATAGTTATTTCTGTATTATTAATTCTGCGTTGCCTTCTGGGTTTCTTTTAATCCAGGGTATATCAGAGAGCTAGGTGATAGCAGTGCTCGCAGAACAGCGGCCATTTTGAACTCCCTCTATTATTTTTTAAACATCTCTTCCTGAGTGGTCTCATATTCTGCCAGCCTTTTCTTCATTTTGACCTCTGATATTTGCAGTTTTATCACCTCATCTGAATATCTGTTTAAAGCTTCTTCCATTTTTCCAGCCTTTTGTTATTTCAGTTGATATACTCCATCAGCGTTTTGTTTATTTTAATAAGGTGAGTGTAAGTTGTCTTATACTTTCCTCTAGGTTACTGGAAGTCATGTCTGGAGCATGAACTGCTTTTTGCTGAACAGCTGCAGTACTCTTCCCAATCATTGTTTTTTCTTCACCTTTTGTAGCTGATTTTCTTCAGGTCTTCTGTATTTCTTTTTCCTGGCATCCAAGCAGTGAACTTACTAACCAGCTGCTGAAATTTACCCATTAATATAAGTCCACTGGCTTTCCCTGCTGAGTTTCTGTTTTCACACTGGAAGAACTAGAATTAAAATGAATCACAATAACATTTTCCGCCCAAGTACTTTTAGTTCACCTAACCCCTGTCCTGACAATACTCTTCTGGAAACTGCCAACATTCTTAACTCCTATTTCATTGACTCTCTCACTAAATTATACACATTAACAACACCACTAATCTCCCACACATACCCTCCTCATCAACTCAAACAAATACCTTTTTCACTCAAACATTTCCCTAGCACCTACATTAAATTTCTTCTCAGCAAACTAAAACCATGCTCTCCCTCTGTTGATGGTTTACCCCCATTCCTAAAAATCTCTGCTAGATCTTTAGCATACCCTGTCTCTATCCTTATTAATCACTCTAGCCAAGAATCATCTGCCCCCTCTATCTGGAAACAATTTTATACTATCCCCATCCACAAGGAAGTGCACTCCATTGACCTAACTAACTTCCCATCCCATAGCTATTCTATCCCATGTCAAAACTGCTAGTAATGTGTATCCATAAGCAATTACGGGACTAACTCCTGCATGAAAATCTACTCTCACCCACCCAACATGACTTCCAACCCAAGCATAGCACTACCACTGCTCTAACTTCCTTCACCCAGACAATCACTCAAGCCAGAGACAACTACAAACTAGTCTCCTGTCTTTTCCTGGACCTGTCTAAAGCCTTTGACACTGTCTCCATCCATTGCTTCCTTCCAAACTGGCTGATCTCAATATCTCTAATTCTACCCTGTCTTGGTCCTCTAGCTACCTCTCCTATAGGCAGCAATCTGCCAAATGTCTCACTTCCTTCTCCTCATTTCTCCCCATCAACATAGGTATACCCCAAGGATCCTTCCTTGGACCACTATTTTTCAACATTTTCACCAACAGTCTTCATACCTCCTGCTCCCTCTCTACTCGCATGCAATATGCTGATGATTCCACTAGCATCTCTACCTCTGACAATATCTTGGACCTCCACTCAATTACTCAAAAGTCCTTTCTACTGTAGAAAATTGGCTTTCTAACAATCAACTCATACTCAGTCCAAAAAAAAAAACACTAAACTTCTCCTGTTTCTGCCTAAATCTATTTTCCATCATAAAACATCATTTACTATTTCTTCTCTTAACAACACTATCATTAACACTGAAACTCACACTAAGCTACTGGCCACAATCATAGATGATCAACTTAAATTTGATCTGCATGTATTAAATTTTATTAAGAAGACACATCAGAAATTGGACTGCTTTACAAAAATAAGAAATACCTCACTAATGATGCAAGACTTTCCCATGGCCATGCCTACCTCCTTCCCTCCCTCATCTATGCCATCTTAGCCAACCTACAGTCCTCCCTTAAGGCCAAGCTTGAACTAACCTATAATAACTCTCAATGGTCTATCCTAGGGCCTTTACTTTTTAACATCTTTACTAATCAGCTCTATACCTCCTGTCCTCAGTCATCTGTAGTGCTATACACAGGTGACTCTACAGTCATCACCACAGCCAACTCTCCCTATAAGCTCTTCTCAGCTACTCAGGTATCTTTTAACTTAGATGAAACATGGCTCTCCAACAACCAGCTTATCCTTAACCCTAAAAAAAAAAAAAAAAGCTGTTACTCTTCCTACCTAAAAGGTTCAACAATATTAAACCCTCCTTCTCTATACAGTCCCTTAACAACACTCCCATTCAGGTAGAATCCAGTACTAAGCTCTTAGGCGTAACCATTGATAATCAGCTTAAATTTGACTTGCATGTTAATAACTGTATCAAAAAGACACATTCAAAATTAGGGCTTCTTTACTGTAACAAGAACTTCCTTACCTCTGAGGCCAAGATTACTCTCTCTCTTACCTACCTTCTACCCAGTCTAATGTACAATTTTCAAATGCTCACAAATCTTAACTCGGCACTCCTGACCAAACTTGAATCTACCTACAACAAGGTAACTAGATTTGCTGCCCAACAAACCTACAAATCCCATCACTGTCTCTCTCTAAAACACCTAAACTGGCTTGAATAACCCCACCAGCTTCTTCTCTCTCAGCTCCAGATCATCCATCCTATCCTATACTAGCCTTCCTACTGCCCAACACTATCCCCTCTCATCTCCCATTATTCTCCCTCCAGATCTCTCTAAAGTTCAAACCAAGACCTATTACAAATCTACAAACCCAAGTCTAAATTTGGACGGAACATGTACAGCTATCACCCCACTATTGCCTGGAATAGGCTCCCACAAGAAATCAGGACCCTTACACATCCTAAACAATTTAAGACAGCCACCAAAGAGCACTTTAAAAGTTACTGGTCCTGCCACTGCACTCTCCCTCCTGAACATCCCCTACTTCTCATACCTTAATCAACTTTCTGCCCTTAACTCAGTCTTCTCACTAGCTCTCTCTAATCTTCCTTGACTATTCTTTCTACTGTCTTCTAAAATCTATTAAGCAAATTGCCTCAGAGAAACATTCTATTGTAATTGTCTTGCCTTCATGCAACTACATCATGATAAAACTGGGTTTTTTAACCATACTCATCATAATGACATATTTCTTTTTATACATCTTGAAATAGTTATGCTATACTCCTGATTATTGACACTGTATAACATTGTATTGCTATTTAATGCCTTGTAATAATCCTGTAACATTGCTGTTTTATGCTAATTTGTAATGAAAATAGTATAATATGTTGGAGATTTTCTCCTCGGGCCTTCGCTGAAAAAGGGTTCTTCAGCTCAGTCGGACAATCCCGGTCAACAAATGTAAAATAAATAAATGAAATTGCAAGGTTCACTGCTAATCAGCCCTACAACTCTCACCACTGCCTGTCTTTAAGAACTCTTCACTGGCTTGAACTCCCCCATCTACTCTTAATCTCTCAACTGTCACTGATTCACTCCATCCTTAGTAAACCCTCCTACTGCCCAGCCATCTCTTCCCTTATATCGCTTTACATCCCCTCCCACTGTCTCAGGAACTCTGATCAGTTTCTCTTAGCTATCCAAGCTATCCATAAGCTTAAAAAAGTAATAGGACATGACTTATATAGCTATTCAGTTGCCCTAGCCTGGGACAAACTCCCATTGAATATTAGAAATCTTCCCCTTATTCATACCGTCAAAAAAGTTTTAAAAGAAATACTACAAAACTCATGGATCTGCTCATGACAGCAGAGCTCATCATAGCATCTTTCAGCTACTAATTGACTTAGTCTCCTATCTTCATCTTCTTCTTCTACTCATCTTATGTAGTCTATTTCTCTCTTTTTCCATTCCTTCAGACTTAAACTTCTCTGTACCTTGTTTTCTCTTTCTTCTATGCCTCTCTTATAATTCTCTACAGCTACTCTTTACTTCTTCTTCCCTACTTACCAAATCCCACCTCTTGGTTAACTTTTTTGTGCTCTAATAACATATGTTTTTATTTAAATTTTACTATTCATTTTAAAATATCCTGTAATTTCTGTTATCATCTGTTTACAGCCATTTTTTGAACTTATCTTTTTAACTGTAATGGTTTTCTGTAATGTGCCCCCCCCCCCACCCCACCCCCGTGGGCCTCCTCTAAAAATGGACTATTGCTCAGTCGGACATATCCGCTTAACAAATGTCAAAATAAAATAAATAAATAAAATTAAGCTGTTAATGTGCAGGCATCTTGGAAGTCCCAAAATATTTCTTGAATTCTTGTCCTTTAAACAGGGATCACTCCAGTCATAATACGAAGCAGATTGTCATTAAATGTAATACGTGCAAGAGATAGTTGATATCTTACTAATCTTAGTTGGGTCTGCCTTCTCCACCAGTCAGAATGTTGCAAAAAACTACAAATCTGACATTTAAGGATGTTTGCTTGACTCTGAGTTGCTTCATTCTTGTCCTGGATGTGTATATTTGGAGACTATGTTAGGTCTCAGTGTTTACAAAATATGATACTCTGCAGAGTACCCTTTTCACTACTTTGAAAAATGTGGTCCTTCCCTTCCTTTTGTGTCTATAACATGACAAAAAGGAGGCAGTGACAGATGCAGTCCTCCTCCTGTAGCACAGATTTTTGGTATGGATTCCTACCATTAACACTGATTACACACCCCATCACAGTGTTCATAGAAGAAAGACTAAAACTCAGTCTTGTCTCTTCAGTGCAACAAAATGGATTTTAGGTTGTCTTGAACCAGTCCATTCATCTAAGGCCTTCACATCCTGGATGTTCACCATCACCATAAGTGTTAGCTGAAATGGTTGCCAGAGCTTAAGAACATAAAGCCCTTGTTTGTCCTTGCTAATGGAAGGAAGGGTTCATGGTAACCAAACAGAAACGATCCAAGTGGATTACTGACTCCATTGTCTTTTGCCATCAGGTGGTTAAACCACATAATGGCAAATGCTGCAGTTGAAGCTCTCTCCTTTAATGCTGTGTTTGCCTTCTATTCTTGCTTCAAGAATGTTTTTGCTGCAGACATGTGCATTACAGTCACTTGGTCTTCTCGGCTTACTTTTACCATCCAGTGTTTTCCTACTGTTGGAGATGGGCTTCTTTCAGTAAGATAACTACTTCAAGACTTTAGACCTCTCCTGTTGTGAAGTTCTGTTCTTTGTCAGCCTCCATGCTGTTTTCTACTTGGTCTTCACCCCAGTGGTTGACCTAACAAAGAGAGCCCTTAATGTTGGCTATATATTAGATACATTGTTAGTGTAATTAGTTGTTCTGTGAGATGACCATCTTTGATGGGTAATTTATACTCACACTTCATTCCCATACATTTAGGGCATGTTCTCCACTGAGCTTCTGCTTTTTGAGTTCCCTTTAAGTTGGGCAGGTGTACAGTTGTATATCACTTATTAGTAATGCAGGTGGCAGATCTTCCTTGTTAAAGCGTGATTTGCATGAAAAGTACTCACTAGCAAGTAGGGAGTCACTTGATGTGCTTGGGGAGTGAGTGTGCTTGTATATTCAAAGAGTTAAATCATTATGTTGGTTGACACAGATGTGATGACATTTCCAAGAATGGAATTATGTTTTTCTCTGAAGTGTAATTGGTGGTAAAAATAAACCCAAGGAAGAACGCATGAAGGATAATTCTTTTGTGCATTAACTAATGTCTTAGGAACATATGTGTTACTCTAATGAGTGGGAAGTCATTTATGTAGTAAATGCTTTCACCCACCCTCCCTCCACTCAGTTAAATACTTTTTAGTAAGTTATTTAATGGGAAAGGGGTCATACCTTTCAATCTCTCAGCACAAGGTATTTGGACAAAGCATAAAATAATGAGGGGGCAATGGCTATATAATCTTAGGAAGTTGCTAGAATAACAGGATTTGTGTTAGCTTGCATTTTCTGAAAGATAAGAAGTCTGAAAGTCAAATGTATGTCATTATTTAGTGACTTCAGTCAAAATCTGGACGTTTTGCTAAAGCCTGAATAGCTGTAGAGTATGGAGGTGTATACTGCTAGATAAAAAATGTCTTTCCCTGGAAAGTCTCTGTTACTGATAACTGCCCAAATGAATTTTCACTGGTAGAGCTACGGTTATGCTACACACCTCATACAACCATACTTTGTGTATTTTAATTGTTCTATCTTTGACCTTCTTACTTCTGGTCAGGTGCATGAAACTATGCATCACATCACCTCCTTCCTCTGCTGCTTTAGATGATAAAGATTTATGGACCATACTTTGCCCTGTTTTCCATTTTGCCTTGTAAAGGTTCATTTCAGAGAAATTCGAGTCATGTCTCTGCATTCCCCTTACTTCAGTGGTATCATATTATATAAAATATTCCATATGTCTGCTGCTTAGCTTTTGGGATTTGCATATCTCGGTGCAGCTGAATTTAATTTTCCTTGATTTATTTAATGATATAACTGCACTGCAAACAGTGTAACACCTGTTATAGATTATTAAGATGAATGATACATGTGAAGTTCTATATGGCTGTATCGAGTGTCAGTAGCAGACAGAGACCTCCGCTACAGCAGTGGGAACCATGTAAAAAATCATTCTGCTGTGAACCAGACGCACTGCTATCCTAACTACATGAAAATAACTGCTCTGCCTCTGAACCAAACAGTATGTGAGTCACTATGTTAAATCTGTTTGTATGGGCTAATTCCAGAGTCCTAATTCCAGATGCTGACTGTGAAGGTGATACAGTGCTGGACAACATTGTTTTGTCATACTCCCTGCAGTAAAGAGCACGTACCACAATATATTGGAGTGTTCTTATATTAATCTTTTTTTTCACAAATTTAGTGTAAATGTCAAAGCCAACTGTACAAATGCAATTTGCATTGAAACAAATTTCATTTACAAAGAATTTTGATTTTTCCATGTAGGGTAAAATTTCTCATTCTATATACGTAGGGATTTTTGCTGTCTTCACTCTGCTCTTAGTATCATCTCCAGGGTAAGTGAATTTCTAAACTAGGAAGAAATGCCATACCCCCTAGCAGCAAACCCTCTGTGAGAAAGTCAAATTCAACCCACTGGGGAAAATTGCAACTCTTATAGTAGTTTCTAACTATGTGATCTCCTCCTATTTTGTCATTTGTTATATAGATAATATATGGGAGATCACAGTTAATAGCTAGTCTTTATGTGAAGAAGAGCAATGCCACTTACTTGTACAGCTAATTTATGACTGGTTCAGACTTAATGCTCATCTATATGTATTAAGGGGGGATGACCCTTACTTCATGGTGCTCTTATAGAAGATTAAAACTTTTATGGCTCTGTGCTACTGGATGCTAAGACTGAACTGGCTAACTTTTCCTAGCAGAAATGTATTTTGATCACCCATACTAATCTCACTGTTTTTAAGTGGACTGTCCCACTTCATCTTCCCAACAATTTGTTCCTGCCACTAATGTAAGATCATGGTTGAATTATCAGTTAGTAAGCAGCCATTTGGTTGTTTCTCTGAATAGTGCTTTTATATTTTTTAAAAAGTGTGTTACACTTTGTAGCCACTTTTTGTCACATTGGTGCCAGACAACAAATCAAGTAACTGCCCATGTGGAAATCAAATTCCTGTGTCTAGTAGGGTCCTTCTTTACCCCTCATTTGTCTGGGTATTTATGACCGGTTCAGACTTAATGCTCGTCTATATGTATTAAGGGGGGATGACCCTTACTTCATGGTGCTCTTATAGAAGATTAAAACTTTTATGGCTCTGTGCTACCGAATGCTAAGACTGAACTGGCTAACTTTTCCTAGCAGAAATGTATTTTGATCACCCATACTAATCTCACTGTTTTTAAGTGGATTGTCCCACGTCATCTTCCCAACAATTTGTTCCTGCCACTAATGTAAGATCACGGTTGAATTATCAGTTAGTAAGCAGCCATTTGGTTGTTTCTCTGAATAGTGCTTTTATATTTTTTAAAAAGTGTGTTACACTTTGTAGCCACTTTGTCACATACAACAAATCAAGTAACGAAATTATTTTGATCACCATACTAATCTCACCTGTTTTTTTTAAGATTGTCCCACGTCATCTTCCCAACAATTTGTTCCTGCCACTAATGTAAGATCACGGTTGAATTATCAGTTAGTAAGCAGCCATTTGGTTGTTTCTCTGAATAGTGCTTTTATATTTTTTAAAAAGTGTGTTACACTTTGTAGCCACTTTTTGTCACATTGGTGCCAGACAACAAATCAAGTAACTGCCAATGTGGAAATCAAATTCCTGTGTCTAGTAGAGTCCTTCTTTACCCCTCATTTGTCTGGGTACCAAGCATGACAGCTTTTCCCATCAGCATTAACATATATGTAGTGAGATCAGCAGGAGAAGAGAAAGCTCTACAGCATTTCTTAAAGGCCCAACAGCTCATTAGAAGGGTATCAGAGTGACAGTCCTCATGGGTGTATGAGGCTTCTTCTTTACATTCATAATATTACAATGCATTTGCTCAATGGCAGAAGGAAGAAATAAGACTTTCTTATTTGCCATTTTAAGTGCTTTTAACATTGCACCTCCCCTTCTCCCTCCTTATCATTTTTCTCTGTCTCACCTCCTGTAACTTGATCAGCTCCATAACATTATTTTCCATATGTTTGTGTATTTTTACAGGTTGTGTTCATGAATTATCTGGGTTCAAACTAAGAAAACCTCCTAGTTTGGTGACATTGTAACATACACTGTCAAGAGATGTGAAGTCCCCTGAATCTGAGTTACAGAGATTTCAGAAATGTGCCAAGCTAGAGATACTCCTCAGCTTTACTATGTCCAAAATACTTGTACCAAACAGAAACTGTACTTTTTCCACATTCTGTTTACTTCATTTCTGCTTTTTCCTTATCTCTAACTACATAATACCTGTTACACTACCAGCCTGCATAGTTAACACTGTACATTAACTGTCTCCTGCTTTTTGCCAATGCCTGATTTGTTGTCTTGACTTGTGACTAGTAATATTTTTTAACTGTAAATTTTATTTTATGATACTGGAGCTTTTCTCCTCAGCCCTTGGCTGAAATTTGACATGTCATCTACTCAGACTAGTCCAGGAAAACTGTATATGTGTTTGTATTTTGCCTTACAACATTATTTTTATTGTTAGTTTATTAGTGACTTTTTAAACTGTAGTGTTATAGTCTGATAGTGGAGCTTTTCTCCTCGGGCCTTTGCTGAAAATGGACATGAAATCCAGCCAGACTAGCCCGGTTAACAAATGTAAAATAAAATAAATAAATAAATAATGGAAGGAAAAAAAAAAAAAACAGTTACCCAGTACAGCAGGTCTTCTTACATATCAGCTTTTACTGGTGAGTGTATGATTTCTTACTTCTTGCATGACAGTTGCAACAGTTTGGGAACACGTTTGTGAAAAAATGGCAAAGATAATCCAATGACCAGTGATCACAGCAACACATTATTCCTGCACATTCCAGGATGGAAAGTAATAATATGGTATTGTGACGTTCCCTCACTGGGCCAGTATCCAGGAGCCTAAATCCTCACCACTGACAATGGAGAAGGATGTTCACCTGAAATACAAATGGCTACACTCAGTATTTTCAGATGCAGTTCTCTCTGCATCAAGCATAATTTCCCTTAAGAGCACACAGGGAACACGGTCAGCCCTGGGTCTGGATTTCTCTATCTGTCTCCCACTGGCAAAGATTCAGAGTTAAGTCCTCAGCCAAGTCCTCCACCACTCTCTCTGTGAAACCAGTGCTTCGTGTCCCTGTTTCAAGTAACTGACACACATGTGCTCACACACACACACACACACACACACACACACACACACACACACACACACACACACACACACACACACACACACCTGGGAAAGGCTGGCACAGGTTTACTGGCTATGCCCCCTTCTGCCCAGACTATAAGGTAGTTATTACAGCCACTTGGCACTACAAAGCCACCTACCTAAGGCTCTTACAAGGGTACCCAATTATACTGAGTAAAATCAATATTAATACAAATGGTAGTTTGCCCAGCAGCAAGGCTTTCAAGAGTGGCCAGAGTTATCACCAAACAAATATATGCAAATACTCTCAAAACTTACATATTTTCTAAAAAGGACCAACCACAAGGAAAAGTTTAAATATTTAATAATAAATAATAAAAGAACAAGAAATTACTAAATATCTATTTACAGTAAACACCAGAGTTTCACTCACAGGGAATATTAAAAATAACATTGATGGAAAGTTTCACACAATTATAGAAAAACAGTACTTCTAATCTCACTATATTTTCCTGACTAATCTAAAAAGAATTACTCTTCCCCAGTTAAGTTGCTGACTAGAGCAAGGTAAGATAGTATGTGTGAGTGGTCCTTGTTGTCAGATCCAAGACAGATCGCAAAATGCTGAGAGCAAACTCCTACTAATATCTGTATATTATTTTTGGCTAACAGAATGACATCACACACATCTGGTCATCTGACTGTTTCCCATGCTATCACCAACACTAGAAGCTGCCAGGATTTAACAACCATGTGTTATCATACACACAGATAGAGCTTTGCTCAGATCTCCTGGAAGTCATAAAACAATACAGTGCTGTACTGTCATATCATATGCCTGCAACCCTAGTCTCCATCTTAGTAATTTGGCATTTTGCTGGCTGGCTTGATGTAGCCATGTTAAGGGATTGTGGTCTGTAACTACAGTAAATTTCCTTCCATACAGATAGGGTTGAAGTTTCTTCCATGCCCATACTATGGCTAAATATTATTTTTATACTGCTGCATAACATTACTCACTAGGTTGGAGTCTATGGCTGAGATATACCACTTGGTGCTCTTCTCCCTCTGAGGAAACCTGGATGAGTACATCACCCATCCCATGGTTCAAAACATCCACCTACACAACAAATTCTTTGCTGTAATCTGGACTGGCTAACACAGGGGGTCCTCTTAAAGCCCCTTTAAGCTTTTGGAATGCCTGCTTGCAGGCTGGGGTCCACACTACCTTGTTTGGCCTGTTTTTCCTTATTACATCTATGAGGGGAGCAGCTATTTATACTATAATTGGGAATTAAGTTTCTATAGTACTCAGCTGTCCCCAACAATGCCCTCACCTTTTGTTTGGTAATAGGGGCAGGACAATCCTGAATGGCTTCCACTTTGGCAGGTTCTGGCCTGATCTTGCCACTCCCTACTCTATGTCCCAGGTAGGAGACCTCTGCCATACCCATTGGAGACTTATTGGGCTTAATGGTTAACCCTACCCTTTGCAGTCTGCCCAGGACCTCTGTGACATGCTGAATGTATTCATACCGGGAATGGCTGTAGATGGCAATATCATCCAGGTAAGCAAGGACATAATCTCCTGCTCCTTCTAGGATACACTCCAACTGCCTCTGGAAGGTCACTGGGGCATTTTTCATCCCAAAGGACATAGTTGTGAACTCGTATAAACCAAAAGGAGTCACAAAGGCTGACCTCTCTCTAGCCATGGGAGTCAAGGGCACCTGCCAGTAGCCCTTGGGAAGATCAATAGTGATCAAATACTTAGCCCCACCCACCTGCTCTAAGGCTTCATCTGTCCTAGGAATGGGGTAAGCATCTGACTCCGTGTGACTGTTTAGTTTCCTGTAGTCCACACAGAACCTGGTGCTGCCATCTTTCTTTGGTACTAGCACCGCTGAGGAGACCCAGGGAATGCTGGACTCCTGTTCCAACATTTCCTGTATCTCCTCCCTCAGAGTCTGTCTGACTCTCAGGCACCCTGTATGGGGCCTGTTTGATAGGCCTTTGGGGTCCTGTATCCACATGGTGCTGCACCAGGTGGGTGCACTGAGGTTTGCCAATGAACATGCCCCCAAGCTCCTGTAACACTGCTCGTATTTCTTGAACCTGGGTAGGGGATAGCCACTGGGACTTTGCTACCCCTTCCACTGAAGTGACACTCCAAGACTCACTGAGGAGATCAGCCACCAGATCCCCTCGGACTCCTCCTGCCATCCACTCCAAATACTCAGCACCAGGGCTTCCCTATCATGGTAAGGTTTCATCATGTTAACATGATGCAGTTTGTGTCCCTGCTTCCTGCTTAGCAGTTCTGCCATATAGTTAACATCACTGACCTTACCACTTTCAAGGGTCCCTCCCAAGCTGCCTGCAGCTTATTGTGTCTGACAGGAATAAGAGAACCATCACCTGCTGCCCCACAGCATACTCTCTGGCTCAAGCATTCCTGTCATAACAGACCTTTTTCTGCTGTCGGGCTCCTGGCAGGTTCTTGTGGGCCAAGCCCATCAGCGCCCTGAGCCTTGTCCTGAGGATTACAACATATGCCATAACAGACTCCTTGTGGGATTCACACTCATCACAAATCAAATCTAAAGGTAACATCACCCTATGCCCATACAGCAAGTCAAAGGCTGAAAAACTTGTGGATTCCTGGGGTACCTCTTTGTAAGCAAACAACAGATGGGGAAAATATTTGTCCCACTCCTTCTTAAACTAGTCTGCAAATGCCTGAAGCATGGACTTGAGTGTAGAGTTTAACCTCTCAACAAGACCATTAGTCTGGGGATGGTAGAGGGTGGTCTTTAGGTGCTTCACCCCACAGTGCTTCCACAGACAAGTCAGCAGGTCTGACATGAAATTGGCATGTCTGTCAGTCAGTATTTTTTGGGGGAAAACTACGCTGCTGAAAATCTCTTAAAGCATTTGCCACTTTTTCTGCCTCAATAGAGGACAGGCCCACTGCCTCAGGGTATCTAGTAGCATAATCTACTACCAACAGGATATGCTTCTTCTCTGTGGAGCTTGGGGTACTCAGAGGCCCCACAATATCCATAGCTACCCTCTGAAATGGCACCTCAATCACAGGCAAAGGCATCAAAGGAGCTTTGATCTTGTCTCCTGCCTTGCTTAATTTTTGGCACTGCTCACATCCTTTTCAATCCCAGGCCAATAAAAGTTCTGCATAATATGTCTTTTAGTACGCTTTATACCCATATGACCTGTAAAAGGAATGTCATGGGCTATGGCTAGAAGTGCCAGATGGTAGGCTCTAGGCACTACCATCTGCTGTATTAGCTCACCTACCAGCCCTCTGTCAGGGGTCCACTCTCTGTATAGTAACCCTATGTTCCAGTATACAGATTTCCCTTTTGCTTGAGAATCAGGTGCCTTCCCAGCTATGAGAGTGTCTCAGGTCTACTTTTGTGACTCTTCTCAGCTCCCCTTTCACAGGAAGTCTGGTATCCCCTGACAGCAGTGCCTCACTGTCAGCCTGGATACTACCACTCACCCCTGCCCTTGTAGTCACTCTCTCCAAGGGAACATCAGAACCTTCCAGCAGCTGTGCCTCACCTTCAGGATCACTGCTACAGGGTAGCCCCCCCCCCCAAAAAAAAAAATAGCCACACCACCAGCCCTGGCTTCTGGTGTGGTGTCTGTCTGGGTTTCCCCCAGGCTACCAGATCTATATGCCTGTCTCCAAGACTGAGTGTGTGTAACTGCATGCAAACAAGGTATTGCATTATGAAAATCATTCCCTATCAAGACATCTGCAAGGATATCCTCAAACACATGTACTTGCTTGCTTCCTTTTCCTCTCTCCCAGTCAAGGAAACCCTGGCCAAAGGCATTTGGAATGTGATCCCTTCTAAAGCTCTGTCTGGAATGGACTGCCCAAGCAAGTACTACTCCTGTTTAACTGCTACAGGCTTCACAATTGTTATGTCCGAGGCTGTCTCTCTTACCAGTGGTCTGTTTTACATCCACTAAGATAGGATATAACCTCTTATGATAGTTTGGTACCTCTGTTGTCTTCACACAGCTTACCACTGGCATACTGTTATTCCCACTTGCTGGTTCCCCCATCTTTTTTCCCCTCCTTGCCTCAGAGGAGATCTATATGCTGCATGCCTCCATTGGTTACATGTAAAATATTTAACCCTTGATCCAGGCCATGTACCTCAACTAGTGGCTTCCCCTGTTATTGGCGGACTCTGTTGGGGTGGTGTAGGTTGTCCATCATGGGTTCCCTTATGTCCGTGTACAGTACTGGGTATCCCATTCCTGTGCATTGATGCCCTGCTTACTAAGTAGAGACGCCCTTTCTTCCCCAGCTCACCCGCAGAGTTGCATTCTTGGTCTGCCATCGAGATTCTCATGTCCTCAGGCAAAGTGCTAAGGGCTTGTTTCCTCACAAAAAGGTCTGCCAGCCCTGAAAAAGTGGTGACCTGACACCAACTCACCCACCTATGAAAATAAGTGCTTAACTCAGCAATATAATCCCACACACTTTCATCTGCCTTGCGTCTATGCTCATGAAACTTTTTTCTGTAAGCTTCAGGTGTTAACTTAAAGCATTTAAGTAAACAACTGTGTCATAATTTAAGCAATCAATATCAGACAATTTAGAAACAGCAGTCATAGCTTTACCATGGAGTAAGGGGTTCAGGAACCATACCCAGAGCCCTTGATCAGCATTATACTGTCTACATACTCTTTCACATATATGAATGAAGCTATCAAAATGTTCACTCTTTGTAAATTGTAAAAGAAATTTACTGACCTTTGTTGCTTCTGGGGTTCGATTAGTCCCTTCCCCATGACCTCCATGACCCTGGTGAAGTGTCAGCATCTCCCTCTCATGTTGATGCTGCTTCTCATTTTCTTTAGCCTCCAAACGTCGCATTCTCTCTGCTGATTCTAATTCCCAACATTTGGCCTCCAGTGCAAGTCTCTATAACTATTTTTAAGTCCTCTGAAAAAACGTTGAACTATCCTGTTTCTGAGGGCTGCAAATTCCCATCACCAGACTGGTTATCCTCCTGGTTTCTGGTCTGAGCTGTGACTAAGGCTGAAACCATTTCCTCTTTAGTCAGGTTGGCATACACCAGTCCTTTGTCTTTGCACACCTTGGCCAACTGG
The DNA here is from genome assembly GCF_019279795.1 of Protopterus annectens. Lineage (NCBI taxonomy): Eukaryota > Metazoa > Chordata > Ceratodontiformes > Protopteridae > Protopterus > Protopterus annectens. Next base: position 90,621,007 of record NC_056739.1, on the reverse strand, counting down.
TTCTTTGTCAGCTTGCCATAATCCTCTGCTGAGATTTTTGCCTGCTCTCACTGACTAAATTAAACTAACAAAACAAAAAAGAATAAAACTGTTGTGATGTGAAACTATGAATGTTCAACATGTGGCTGCTGGGAGAATGCACACCTTTAGTGACAAATGCTTACAGGCTACAGAAGTTAAATATCCCACCACTGCCATTAATATGTGATGCCCCCACACTGGGCCAGTAATCAAGGAGCCTGAATCCTCATCACTGGCACTGGAGAAGGACGTTCACTTGGAATACAAATGGTTGAACTCAGTATTTCCAGATGCAGACCTCTCTGCATCAAGCACAATTTCTCTTAAGAGCACACAGGGAACACAGTCAGCCTATGGTCTGGATTTATCTGTCTGTCTCCCTCCAGGTCCCCAGTAAGACTTCCCACTGACACAGTTTCAGAGTTAAGTCCTCAGCCGCGTGCCCAAGCCAAGTCTTCCAGCACTCTCTCTGATAAATCAGTGCTTTATGTTATCAAAGTAGCAAGACAGCTGCATGTTCTGTTACTTACTGAATGTGATTTTAGTCTGGCAATAAACTGTGCAGGGTAAGGTATAGCCCTAATAGTGAGTGGCAGTAGGTTCCATATTTTTGGGTGAATGACAAAGAATATTTTTGTACATTTAACTATAGTATGGCAAAAATAAGGCTGGAGGAAGAGGGCTCTGATATGTGGATGAGTAACAACTGTTGCGTTAGTAAAGGAATGTGATAAACTAGATCAAGAGAGTTGTGAGTAGTCAGATAATAGATGCCCGTGCTACATTCTCACCAAAAGTACCCATAAACTTATACAAGGGGTGACAAAACTTTCAAAGGGGTGTATTTATACTGTCTAAGCTAAAAAAAAGAGTGGAGAGCCTAATTCCCTGGAAGAAAAATACAGTCTAGGTTCATTTTATTGTGAAATAAAAACTGAGTAAAAATCTAAACATTTATTTCTTGTCATGAAGACCAAGGATAAGCATGTCATTGGCTATAAGAACCTGAAAGTCTATTGCCATAAATAACTAGAGGACTCCTGAATGCTGGCAGAACATATTAAAAGCGAAGTTAAGAGTTTAAACTGAGTGGACATTTCTAAACAGGGCAACGAAAAATGCAAAAATAAATAAAAAAGATAAAATCAGAAAAGAAAAAATAGATTGTAAGTCCAGCCTGTTAGATTTTCATTCCAGTAAAATATGAAGAAAGCAAACCAGTCACTGCAAGAAACAGTGCCAGGCCAGCAAGAAAGCTGAAGATAAAACAACTACAGACCCTGGCAGATCTGCTGAATTTCATTTGCAAAATCACATCAGTAGGCAGGTCTTTATGAGGAGCTTGGTGGGAAAGGGGGCAGACTGTATCAAGCCTTTACACATGTTAAGGGTGACATGTAGAATGAGGAGATAGCCATGTGTGGTTGGAATTTGTAGACGGGGTTATTCGTGTGACAGTTTGGCAAAAGTCTTTGGCTGTAAAGGAAGACCTTTACACAGATGTGGTAGGGTGGTAGACTTTGTGGAATTCTACAAAGGTCAGGGGTTCAGCAGGCAGTGGCCACAAGATGACAGGGGAATAAAGAAGGAAGGCATAACTAAAACTGAGCCACCACCAAGCCCAAGGTGGCAGTAGTAGTAAAACTATGGGAAGAATGCATGAAGTGGACAGCATGGTGAGGCTGCATTCAGAAAATATGGTGGCAATGCATATAATAAAAACATCAGTTGGTAGGTAAAGGGATAACAGGTGAGCTCATGCTCAGTTTTACTCTGTGGTATTTTAAGTGAATATTACTGCCTGAGTGGTACACACTGAGGATTTGAACAATTCCTTGGCAGATTTCCTTTTCAATGTGAACGTTTCAGAACGTTCGCACCAGATGCAGCACAGCACTATGACCAAATATTGTGTCACTTGTAGATCATATTAGCAAACAACTGCGAAAGATATTTGTCACTTTTGATATCCAGGTCTAGAGCTTAATACATGGCAGAGGCATGACTTTTTGTGAGAACCAAACAGCAACAAGAGAGGGAAAATTGTTTGCCGATCTATACATTTCAGCTTGGGGCCAAGTTGTTACATATGTATGATGCAGGGTAAGACAACTGTACACCTAGCAATGATTAGTTGGTTTTAAAAGAATTTGGGTTGGGTAGACACAACAAAGTCATATCAAGTGATGGCCATGCTACAAAGGTGTGCCAGAAAACAACCCCACCCATATGTGGGTGGATAAAAGGATGCTCACTGCCTTCCAATGTTGAAGTGCATTGCAGAGATCTTACCAGAAATATGCAGTAGTTTATGCAAGATCTTATTGTTTAGAGGTTGTTTCTTGGTAGCATTTTATAGGGCTTTCATAATCTAGAAGCTGGTGCAGCCCAACTAGGTCATGTTGGCTTTGAGGATGATGGTGTTACTTGAGAACGGGTAGAAATACAATCTGCAGACTGAAAACAGATCAAGGGGCAAAGGGAAGAGAGTGAAGTCCCTGGTAGGGACCCACTGGAAAGGGGTCACCTGGTTGAAGATTTACATAGCACACACACAGATCATAGACAAGATGCAATAAATCAAAACAGGGGAAGTTACCTCCGCAAACAGAACAGTCACCAGTGGAGTCTCCCAGGGTTATGTGCTGGAACCTCTCCTGTTTGGCATTTACTACTTTGAAGTAAAAGCCAATACTAAAGGGCTCTGGATGACTAAGTTTGCAAATAACTGCAGTCTGTGAGCAGTCACTAAATCCCCAAATGACTTAGCCATTCTGCAGGAAGGTTTGTCCCAAATAAATAACTGATGCCAAAATCATGGACTGAAACTAAATGCCAAAAATGCATCTTTGGGAAGTCATCTATCATACTGACAACACACCCTTAAGAGTTGACCCAGTTGTTTGGGATTTGGGAGCTTACACATGGGCAGTGACCTAACGTTTGGCCAACATGTGTCCATTGTTGCAAGAAACCCTCCTATATTGCACAGCTTATAAACAAAGGGACTGTGTCTAAATCTAGGGATGTCATTGTTCTCCTTTACTGAGCCCTAATTAGGCTAATCATTGAATATAATGCCCCTTTTGCCATGTATCTGTCCTGATGACATGACAAATTTAATACTCACTGAGATACCTTACTAAAAGGATACAAGACCTAAACAACATGTCCTACATGGATCAACTCAAAGCCCTGTCACTGTACTCCGTATGCTACAGACTGCTAAGAGGTGACCTGCATCTGACAAACAAGACATCCTCTGACCAAATACTGGGGGATTTATTGCACATCAGTATGCCAAATAGCATCAGAAATACTTGGTCTAGGGAGCTAAACCTCTGCAACATCAACAGAATGGTATGGAGGGACAGGTATATCTCACCAAGGATACCACTGTTCTGGAACAGACTCTCTATCCAAATAAAACAAAGTTTATCCCTGTCCATATTCAAGCACAACTTGGACTTGTGGACTGGAAACAGAAAATTTACCCCAGGACTACCCCTGTGCTACTAATGGGCAGTGGCAGCTCTAAAATGCATTATCCCATGCATGGACCCCCCCCTCAAATTATCTATGGTATGATCCCAGTTATTCTCATTAGGCTTGTATATAATTATCAACCATGGGATGGATAAAGCCAATCTCTAACCAAAGGGGATAAGTTAATTCCAGCACAAAGAGGGAATTGGCTTGGTTTAAAATGATCTGTAAGGGCAGCTAGCCTAGAACTTACCTACGAAGCAATATACTTAGAGGCAGCCAGCAGTGTTATTTTTTTCTGCCATGTGCAAACTCGGGGTGAGGAATCTGGTGACAATATTTATTCAGGACAGTGCTAAAGAGGAGAAGAGCATTTAAGTTTGGATAGCTGACAATATGCATAACACTCATTTAACACAGAATCATAACTCATGCCCAGACGGAGGGGGCTTCAGCAGAGACCATCAAAAGTAAGGGGTTCTGAAAGTCTACATTACTTATAAACCATAACTGCTTGATCAAGCAAGTAACTGTTCTCCTCATTACAGCCTTGCCTTAAAATTTTGACTGTGTATGGTTCATAGGGGACTTCTACCACAAAGAAACTACAAAGTTGGCTGCAGGAGACACAACACAGGCTCATTTGGGAAAGCAAGTCATTGAGCTGTCACTGGACAGATCTCATCTAGGCTGAGGTGGCACCAAATGATCACTGAACTGGAATATCGTTGAGAATTGTTGGGCACTTTAGCTGTTGTCTTGTTACATGTTGGGGAAATGATTTAAGGCAAGTGCCTATAAAACTTAAGAAATGAGGAAAGGGACAAACTTCATGATCATAAAAAATGAAGTGGCTTTGAGCTCGAATTATATTGTAACAGGAGGTATGGACAATTAAATGGTATTTAGCCATTGCAATTAAAGTAGTTAAAAATGTAAGGCATATGTTAAATACCATAACAGATAAAGCCATGAGAACTTATGCAGGTACATCTGTAGTTCATCCATACATAAAAGCAAAGTGGTGCAGACTCCACCACTAGGATGGGGTTCTTTTGTCCAATTCTTGTATGTAGTTATTTGCTAAGGACTTGGGGGGGGGGCAACTTTAAATTAGTCCCTATCTTGACCCTGCCAGAAGTGCATAGTGGGGGGGAGGGGACCTTCAATCTCATTTTTCTATTATGGAAGGGAGGTATGTCAAATGACATACATAGAACACTCCAGTCCTCAGGAAGTTGGGAACTGCACTAAGGGAGGTATGAGATTTTGAGCCAGCCTCTCAGCAAATTGTAAGACAGCACATAATGTGCTTTGTTTATAAGCTGAGGTAACTTGTGAAAGGGAAATGAAGGGATGAATAATACAGTGCAATCTGCCTTAGACAGAGGAAACTTGGGAATCCTTCTTAGCATCCTACTTGGCATACATCTAGTGATAGGTATGACTTGGATGATTAGTGTATTTGGATGCTACTGCTGATTTCTAGCCATTTTGGCATATAGGCTTAATAGACACATAGCTCCAGCCATTTCATCTTCATTCTGCATGCATTTTTCCCTCTTTAAGCAGTTTGAGTTACATAAGGTCTAATGTGTTCTACACATTAAGCTGATATGCCTCAAGTACATTCTGATTACTAGTGGGAATCATTCTTGAGAAGCAGCCAGGACCAAGAAGCAGCAGCTAGCTGGGTTATAGCTGCAGCTTGCCTTCTCTACATACTGCTTGTTATGTGCCATGGATGATGCCTCTGATAATAGGAGTAACATCTCATGTTGGTTACAGTGTTTATTTTTATAGTACCTGTGACAATAGGAGGAAATGCCAGTCATGCCAGGAGAAATAGAACAGTGGATTTATAACATATGCCAATACAGCTAGTTGGAATTTTGTACACAATTATATGTCATTTGTATTTCACACTGATTTGTATAGATGTTGTGCTGAAAATTTATTTGTGAGGTTTGCTTTTGCTAAAATGCATCAACCATGTGTCCTGCTGGAAGGAAAATAAATGTACATGTATTATTGTAACTGAATTAAATGTATACATTGTAACAGCATATACTGGAAGTGAAGAGATTAATCCACCTGACTTTGCAAAATGTTCTTGAAATTAAATTACTTTATGGGTTAAGCCATAAAGATGTTATCCCACAGTTTTGAATGGAGCCAGACACGCTATGTCTGTGCTAGAGAACAGACTGTACTCCTGTAGGAAGAGAAGTGTTTTACAGTTTTATGACTTCCAGGAAATGTGAGCAAAGATCTATCTGTGTGTATGGTAACACACAGGTGCTGAAATCCTGTCAGCTTCTAGTGTTGGTGATAGCATGGGAAACAGGGTCAGATGACCTGATGTGTGTGAAGTCATTCTATAAGCCAAACATAATATTTAGATATTAGTAGGAGTTTGTTCGCAACATTCTGCATTCTGTCTTGGCTCTGATAACAAGGACCACTCACCTACATTATCTTGCCTTTCCTCTATTCAGTGAGTAATTTAACTAGGGAACAGTAATTCTTTTTAGATTAGTCAGGAGGATATAGTGAGATTAGAAGTACTGTTTTTCTATAACTGTGTGAAACTTTCCATCTGTGTTATTTTTAATATTCCCTGTGACTGTAACTCTGGTGTTTACTGTAAACAGATATTTAGTAATTTATTGTTCTTTTATTATTTATTATTAAATATATTTAAACTTTTCCTTGTGGTTGGTCCTTTTTAGAAAATATTTAAGCTTTGAGAGTATCAGACAGCATCTCAGCTAAGGATCGTCATTGTCTCGACAACTAAGGGAATGTTTCAAACTTTCCCCACTTGTGGTAACTGAAACCCTTGGTAAGGTGACGAATTAGAATTACAGAAGTAATATTTAGGTTTGTTTTTGTTTTCTTGTCATCTAATGCCAATGATACTTCTGAAGCTTGTGCCTTTCATTTGCTAAATCTTTTTTTCTTTTTTGTATTTGTTTTACGAGTCTTCACATGCACGAAAGCCCACGTAAACAACACCAACAATACCGAGATGAGTTTGCCAAAACTCTATAAAACTGAAAATTTAAAAGGCCGAATGTCATATAACAGAAACTATACAATGACCGGCCTAAAATATTCAAAAGCGAGCATGCTGATTGGCCAACCCAACCAGCGTGCCCATTGTAAATCCGAGACTATACTAACGGAAAAAGGTCTGGTCATCCAGACATTTTCCCGTTAGTATATCTCATTTATTTTTTTTTTTTACTTTTATTTATTTATTTATTTTTTTTTTTTAAAACAAAAGAAAACTTCAGGAGATGGCACAGACAGAAATAAAAGGATAATCAGGTACGTTCTACAAATATTTAAAAACTTCCCTAATTATGCTTTTATTTAGTCTGTCCTGACTCTCCCGAACATAAAAATGCTGCCGGTTTCTTATTTTTTATTAATTATAAAGAAGAAGAAGCAATGGAGATCTTCCTTTCTCCCTTGCTAACTCTTCACAGCACTTATGTACTGCGTAAGTGGGGGAACACAAGTCCCATACGCATGGGCAGTACATAAAAAAAAGGTCCGTGATACCAACAAGATGCGGAAGGGCAGCATGGATGTATTATACAAAGACATTATTTAAGAAATGTAAGTAGTCTTTTTCTTAAATAATGTCACTGTATAATAGCAGTAACCCACTTCTGGGTGTGGGTAATGCTGGATTTACCCACGGTTGCCTTTGTTTAGTCACGAGGGCTTTGCCCTCATGACCAAATCAGACCAACCGTGGGTAAATCCAGCATTACCCACACCCAGGCGTGGGTTATTGCCTAATTACTTAATAGGTAGTGCGATCTTGGAGTTGGTAGATTTAATTTGTGGGGGGTGTGGAGGGCTTGCCTCCCTGCAAAAAGGAAGAAAAAATGTTTGTAGTCTTTTCCATGTTACAAAAGGTACGTTTCACTTGTTAATCAATTAGGTAAGAACAGTTCTGCTTAGACTGGAATGCGAACTATGATTCTAATACATAGCCATAGTGCAATAGTTAAATGGTGTGGATGAGCTTGCAGTTAGTTTGAATTCTGGCTGTTGAGCGGCATCTAACAAGAAAAAAGTCCTGCAATGTTATTTTCTGTTTTAATTTATGTTGGATCCGATAAATGAGTATTTACATTTAGATTTTTTTTTAGATGTAGTAACTGTTTTAAAAATGGAATATTTTTAAAAATGTAGACTTAACTAATGTTTCTCTAAATTTGAAAAGGATTATGGTAACTGTCACTTCTTGGATGCGGTTTAGGGTGAGTTATTTTAAAGTATAACTATACCGAAAGGTTTTGTCTTTGGTTTTGTAATTATGATAGCTTGATGGAGTGGTTGGAGATATCTGGGAAGCACTTTTTGGTTTTGTGTGATTCTGCTTTTTAACTTTTCAGTTTTATGGATTTAAGGCACATTTGTCTCAGTATTGTCGGATTTGTTTACATGGGGTTTCGTTCATATGAAGTAGACCATTGTTCTACTACTTTTTCACTACTGTATCTGGTCATGACTATAAAAGGCCTCTTGTTGTCCAGTTGGAAAGTAAACCCCGTGTCCCAGAAAACACCCACCCTGGAACCACTGGGATAAAACTATTTGTCAAGCATAAAGTGGAGAGTAAACTCGGTCTTTAATGATACACACTGTCCCCGATAATGTTGCCTTTCCTCACTGGAGAAGCTTGAAAATGCTGGGGGCTAAAGGGGTGAGCAGCAGCAGAAACCATATGCATTTCTGATTTGCTAGACCTGCACCTGTGGTGTAGGTGTACATAGAGTCAGGTGATCACATATTGGTTGGTTAAAATGTCCAGTCATGGACTAAACATTGTTGAAAAATAAGGAGCTACAACCAAGACCAGCTCACCAATTCTTTGGTGGGAGAGTTAGTTGAAGTCTTATTAGAGGGCCGCCACCTGGGGAAGGTGCAGTACTGCACTTCTGTGCACAGGGACTTGGAGGTGTGAATTCAGTATTGGAGGACCACCACCTGAGGAAGGTGCAGTACTGCACTTCTGTGCACAGCGACTTGGAGGTGTGAATTCAGTATCAGAGGACCACCACTTGGGGAAGGTGCAGTACTGCACTTCTGTGCACAGAGACTTGGAGGTGTGAATTCAGTATCAGAGGACCACCACCTGGGGAAGGTTCAGTACTGCACTTCTGTGCACAGGGACTTGGAGGTGTGAATTCAGTATCAGAGGACCACCACCTGAGGAAGGTGCAGTACTGCACTTCTGTGCACACGGACTTGGAGGTGTGAATTCAGTATCAGAGGACCACCACCTGGGGAAGGTGCAGTACTGCACTTCTGTGCACAGGGGCTTGGAGGTGTGAATTCATTATCAGAGGACCACCACCTGGGGAAGGTGCAGTACTGCACTTCTGTGCACAGCGACTTGGAGGTGTGAATTCAGTATCAGAGGACCACCACCTGGGGAAGGTGCAGTACTGCACTTCTGTGCACAGGGACTTGGAGGTGTGAATTCAATATCAGAGGACCACCACCTGAGGAAGGTGCAGTACTGCACTTCTGTGCACACGGACTTGGAGGTGTGAATTCAGTATCAGAGGACCACCACCTGGGGAAGGTGCAGTACTGCACTTCTGTGCACAGGGACTTGGAGCTGTGAATTCAGTATCAGAGGACCACCACCTGGGGAAGGTGCAGTACTGCACTTCTGTGCACAGGGACTTGGAGGTGTGAATTCAGTATCAGAGGACCACCACCTGGGGAAGGTGCAGTACTGCACTTCTGTGCACAGGGACTTGGAAGCAGAGTAAAGATATCAGTCAAGTAATGTAAGTCTACAGAACTGCACATTCGTAAGCAGCTCAGCTTAGGCCAAGAAGGGAAAGTTGTTAGTCGTATCAGAAATTCTCCTGATCTCCTGTGGGATAGTCATCCCTCCTGCCAGAAGTGGGGAAGGTGCAATGTACCAAGTGACAACACTGGATGGTCTCTGTGGGAGACAGGGACCAAAAAATGATATTAAAACAAAAAATGTGAATCATCTGACTGCATAAAGAACAGCTTCATACTACACAAAACAGCAACTATTTGTATTATAAAGAATTCTGAAGATGTACCAGTTAAAACAATATCTGTTGTTTCAGTGGATTAAATTGTCTGATGACTCAGGGTAAACATGGAGTTAAGCAAGCCTGGACATGTTGTAAAATCTGGGACTTGTGCTGAAGAGCTTCTAAATCCAGATTACAAATGTAAATACTGCTCAAGTAAAGGAAATGGACCTGCATTTCTAATAGTTTCTCAAATGTTGTAGTTCAGGAGACAGAGCAGAAATTGAGGGCTACTGTGTTTAACTATTGGGGCATTCAGACAGCTTGTGCTAATAAAGATAAATGGGACATTACACAAGGAATTTATGACAGTTCAGGAACAGTCACCTGCCACTAGTTTCACTGCTTTGTGCTCTAACCACTAAACTGCACTTCCCCTTTGAAAAGCCACATAGGCTACATGAAAACGCACTGGTGATCTTATCTGACAAGCACAGGGGTTTAATAATCTTTAGTTTACAAATGACTTGCTACTTTTAAGAACTAACACATTTTCCAAATTTATTTTAATAAAGTCAGTGCTACAGTTCATTGGTATGGGAGTTTGTAGGCACATCTGTTCAACTGAAAGATGGGCGGGTTACCTGCTTTTTTGTCACAGAGCAAGTTAAGGGCTTGAAATAGGAAATAAAATTGGATTTTGTTGTTTCTCATTTTCAGACTGTAACCAGTAACCTGCACTGTTCACATAAGAGTAACTGTTTTACTCCAGGTAAGAGATCAAAAAGGCAGACTGAAATGTAAATCTTCCTTCTTATCAGCATCTTAGCAACAGCCTTTCATCCAACAGAGGAACTAATGTTTTACACATTTGTTCAACTGCTGTGATAAGGAAACGAACAGCCTGAGTTCTGAAGAATGCAGCAGTAAGGCTGAAATGAGGAAGTGGTATAAGTTAGGGTTGCTGCAAATTCTATACAAAATGTGATTACGCTCAGTTAATATTTCTTATCTGCTATGTCTGCAGGAAAAGGTCAAACTGTAGCTGCTAATTACTTATGCTGTCCCGTGTTTCTTTCCATACACTTGATTTGGGCTGTTGTACTGAAGTGTGGTACTTGGCCTGTGTACATGCCAATAAGTGAAAGCTTGCCTGTGAAGCTAACTTACAGGCAAAATCTTGCACCAAATCTCTCTGCTGCTCATGAAATGAAAAGGATAGACGACAAGTGCCACTGTAGTCTGAGTGTTTGCACCCTTTGTCCTGAGACAGTGGCTGCATTTGTGACTTGAGAGTTTGCATCATGTACTGTATGTTTGCCTGTCTGAGAGTCTACATTGTATGTCTTCTCTTTGTTTGCACTACCATCAGTTCTCTGCAAGTGCCTGCTTACCAGAATGCAAACAGTGAAATACTGGTTGTGCAGAGATGGTGAGGTTACTAAAGTGGGTGAAGGAGCTGAATATTTCTGGATATCCTGAGTGAGGGAGATGGTTATTTCTTGGTACAATGAGTGCATTTATATTCTATTACCAATTGTACAATAAATAAGTAAATTTTCAATTTTGGTAGCTCTCTCTTGTATACCCACCATTTGCATAATATTCTTGTTTCTTCTTGTCAAAACTGTGTACTCTATTCTAGACATAATCTTAAAAGTTTTGCTTATTTGTTTACTCTACTGGAAGAATTTGTTTGTCCTGATGTGTGCAATGCACAACATAAGGATATGAATATGACTGTATGACTAGGCAAAGGCCTACAGTCTGTAAAATCCATTCAAGTGTTGTAGCTACCTCATGCTCATCTGCTCCAACCCTTAGCTTCCCTAGCCTTTCTTTTATCATTCCCAAGTACTTGAGTTCCAGTCCTGAACTATATTGCACCTTTCTTTCTGAAAGTGTATGCAGGACCCACATGAGTCTCTTAAAAAAATACCTCCTTAAATCAATCTGAAATTATCTCCATGGTATCCACCCATGTCCCCATCTCCAACCCTTGTACTTCAACATGACTGCCCCCATTTCCTGTTTAACAGAATGATACATCAGCAGCATGTTTCCATCATGTTCTGATGTCCATGTCCCTAGTACTGAGAGTCTTTCCATATATAAAGCCATTCCATTCAATTTGCAACTTTGGGAGCTGTCTCTTGTGTACCCACCATCTGCATAATATTCTTGTGTCTTCTTTTCAAAAACTGAGCACGCTGTTCTAGATATAATCTTAAAGGTTCGAAATGCAGTAGCAGGATGACATCAGTGTCTTTGTGTCATGTTTCCTGGCTATTATTGTTATGACTGTTCTTACACATTCATCTGTTTCCCCCCAAGGTGATTGTAACTCTCAGTTGACTTTCCACTTGAATTATCTCTAATTCCTTCAACACATGTTCTTAAATTCTCTCCAGTGAACTGCATAACCTTGTACATTGTTGTATTAAACCCAGACTGATACCTGTCTACATATCCTTTAAGCCACTACCAAATCTGGTTGAAAGCTAGAAACTCTTTCCCTTCTTTGTCCACTTTTATTAATCCTGGTATCAGCAACTGAGTTATTTTTGTTCTCTAACTTTTGTATGGTATCAGACACAGGTATTAAAACCAGTCTGAAATAAGTACTAAAACCTCTGACACACACAGCTATTTACAAGTTTTTCTGCTTACCGTTCTATCCTAAACTATGATCCGATTTCTTACAATCAGCCAGTTCTATAGCTCATTATTTTTGTCTTACACCTGTTAAATACATGTATATGGCTGTAATGCTAATAAGCTAGTTTCTCTGAGTAGCATGTCATGATGTACACATAAATTCTACAGAAATGTTTATAATTTAGACCTCAAAGAGGTTAGACTGCATATCCAATCTCTGTGAGTTATTTATTAAGCCCCCTGACATGGTATCATAGAGTGACAGACAACATTACCCATTGCTACCATTAAAGAACTGATTTCAAGAATTCCAAATGTTAAGGTCTTTATAATACGAGATGCAAGCCAGTAATCATGCCAGATAAGGCTATATAACAAACTATAAAGTGCGCACTTGGAATATGCTATTAGGAAGGTAAAGGAACCTTTGACTTCTATTTGGTATTTTATCAGCATCAACAGTGTTCCAAAGAACCATTGCTCAAGTAATTGAAAGTACAGAAAGCACTATAAATGTAACTGATTATCTATTATTATGGGTCAAACATAAGAACAGCGTGACAAAAGTACTGACTGCACCACTGTTCTGTATATCTTTTCAGCATCTTTGGCATTCTTCTGTCATGCACTACTCATGACACACTGTGCCACTTCAGCATAGCTTATGTGATTCTAGCCTTGACCTCCTCATTCAGATGTCCATTCCCCTCAACCACCCCTTTCTGATACTTGAAACTATTACGTTATTCCACTGGTTTCCTTCTATCTCAATTTCCAGCTTCTTCTGATTTCCCCCATTTACTGCCATGACAGCTGTTGTGTCTGTACTCAGTTTCATCCCATGTGGATTCAATTTTGTACTCCATTGTCATTGCATTTTCTAAATTTCCTTTTCAGAGGCTGCTTTTAATGCCACATTGTCTGAGAACAGCAGCTTTGTTGATCTGCCGCCTCCATCCTCTTTGTTAATGTAGTACATCATCAGTATGACATTAATTGGATCAGAACTGAACCCTGATAACCCCTTTTCCCACTGGAATCCCCTATGTGAATCTGAACACTGTTCGTATTTGTATCACTGGATACTTTTATATAGGCTGCGCTTATTCTACCAATGTTTTCAAGACTTTGAACCATCACATGACTACTCTCATGCTCATTCATCCCAAGTGGTGGGACAAGTATATGCTTGTATGGCACACCTCCAAGGTTGAACTGTTAGTTGATCAAGGTCAAATGGGAGTGCTGTCTGAAAGGGGGCAGGGCTTTGGTTGAGTTGCACATGGATGTGTGGACTATTAAACCAGGAGCCCATTGCATACCTTCCCCTTGGCTGATATAGGCATGTGCAGAACAAGGAAATGTGAGTATGGAATTGCAAAAAATGAAATGGCCCAATGTATGTAAGGATGAATGCCTTGTGATCGGTTCAGCTCTCATAGACAGCCCTCATCCTGTATGGAATGAACAGGCCATATAGGTGGTGGGTCTGATGGTTATCAGGCAGCAAGGACCAAAAAAATGAATAATAAATGAATAAATAGGAAGATCTGGAAAAAGCTTGTGCAATAACTTTATTAAAGAACTAATGCATGATGCTGGGATAGACAGCATCATTTTCTTCTCCTCTCCGTTATTGAAACAGTCTACAACTTTCAGTTGTAGGTATGCTTGAGTATTAAAAAAGTAACTCATTATAATACTAATTACATTGTACAGTATCATTTAATATTCTGGCACATCTATAAAATAATGTGTATGCATTGAGTCATAAGCTTTAGGTTCATTTAATCAGTAATTAAAGCTGTGTTGTCTAGTTTTGTGGCCTCTTGCATTTGTAAATTATAAGTAAGACCTTGTAGAGTTTGAATGATTTTATTCACTGATCTTGCAAGAACAGTATGTTATAGATTTATTTACAGCTGTTAAATGTGAATGCCCACCTAGGGAAACCCATTCTCAGAGAAGTTCCAGGATGAAAAGCACCTGTCATTGCAAACACAAAACAGTTTTATACAATGTAATAAACTGATCATAGATGCAACTGCACATTACAAGATGTCATACTGAAATGAATGAATAAAATCAAATATCCTAACAAAACACATGACAATGATTAAGATAACGAGCAAGTATACAGAACAGCCAAACATAAAATACAGACTGATATAAATGACATAAATATTGGTGGGGTGTGAGTACAAGCAGCACAAACACTTTTATATTAAAACAAAGACTGCCATCACAATGCAGGTGAAATCTATAATTGGCACATACAGATTCATCTGACTTCATTCATGGCCATACAGATATGCACACACATGGTGACACACATACATTCACTAACACTCCCCCACCCTCATATCTTCCCTGAACTTACCTGCGCGATAACGTCTCCCATTGACGGCAATGGGTGGCCACCATCTCTTGACATGTTAAATCTTTCCTCTACCTGTGGTATTTTATGCAGAGTAAATTTGGAGTTGCAGGAATTTCCAAGGGTGAGCACATGAATAATTAGCATTAGCCGCTCCTCAAGATTGCCTTATTACTATGCATCCAGCCAAGCCAATGGGACCAACCTCCATGGTGATGCTTCCATTAACAGGGAACCTCAGCTGTAGGATGGTCTATGAATCAGAATGGGCCACTGCAGGGAGGAAGCCACTGGTGGTAAGGCTTCCCACTCATGGTAATCCTTTCTGAGTCCCACAGTTCATTTTTCATCTGGCACTGCTTAAAACTGATCTGGAGATGGAATGAGTGTTGTGGTGTGACCATCATCCTGTTCACTTCAGCTTTGGGCTCCTACTGATTCAACCACCACATATTAAGCTGATACTTACATGGCTTATGGAATATTATCCGTGGCGCTATGGTGCCTTCCTGAGCCAGCTTCTGCAGGGGAATGGTACTGATGATTCAGATTATGTAGTGCTGGCGTATAATATGGCATCTGGCTCTCTTAAATTTTGCCAGGTCATAGATCTATTAAGACTCTAACTTTTGATCCATTTCTGACTTTTTTGGGCTGCACAGATTTGAATGGTGGCTGAAATGCAAATGTTAAGAACTTGTCCTATGCAGATCAAGCTTAACTTGGATACCAAGTAAACAGCATACCATGCAGTGGGATCAAGTAAGAAAGACGTATTCTTATTCATTTTAGTTTGGTCCACATCATTCAGCTGTGTTTTTTGCAAATAATTTTATTAATTTTCAACAATATTTATATAGAGATTATAAATCCATTAAAATAATTTCTAATAAACTATTTACAGTATATACAATTGGCCTACAAAAAGGAAACAAACTGTTGTGAAATTTAGTTATACAATGTTTGAAAAAAAACTTGAATTTTTAACATTACACAGATAAAGATGAATCTGAATTGAGAGTCTCAATGAGAGAAAGTACTTTCCCCCAAGGATTATTAGACCAGTTCTTAGGATAAATTCTTGACTGCTTAGTTTTTATTTCCATCAGCGCAGTTTCTTTCAGGAGGGTTAAAAAGTCTTCTATAGTTGGTATAGAGGAGGATTTCCAATACCGCCAGCATGGTCCAAAGAAGATAAAGATCTTTTTTATTCATCAGAATATTATCATTTACATTCAACAGAAATAATGACTTAGATAAATTAAATGAATATGTTTTGATTGGTTAGTAGGCTGTGGAATCTGGACTGCCTGCATTCTTTATTTCATTTGGCAAGGCATTGAGGCATGGGCCGGCATGCATTACCTAATAAGATGACTCCAAATATATAAATCTATACTGCTCAGATTCTGTACCTACCTAGTCCATACCTCTCAATTGTACAGATTTTTACAGAATGTCCAGATTTTTGCCTCATATTTTTGGTTTGTTTTTCATAAAATTCTAGTTATCTGGCAAATTAGTGGCAAATCATTAAAGACTGAAGTTGGAAAATAATGACAGGCATTTGACTTTCAGACTTCATACCATTCCGAAAATTCATGCAAATGCAACACCTGTTATCCTATCAACTTTCTAAGTTTGTAAGAGCAATATTTAAAAATTGTCCCTTTGTCCCACTTTTTCTTACTGCTTTGTCTATATTTCTTGCTCTAAGAGGTTGAGAGGTATGCTACCTACCAATCCCCATACACAAAGCTCAAGATAGTTTCTTATGTTTCATGTGGAGGAGTTGTATTGCCAGTTCTTGTCCTTTCCATTTGGCCTTTTCTTGCAAATGTTTGTCCCCTTGCAGTCTGACAATCATTCCTCCAGAACTCACCACCCAATTCATTTCCCATAGGCCAAGAGCCAGTCACAGAGCTCATTTGTGTAGCCATTAGTCTTCTTAGGCATTAACCCCACTCCTTGCTGGCATGCACTTGTGTCATGATGAAGGCCTATTGCATCCTTCCTCTATATGTGACTGCTCCTAGACACATGTTAATGACTGCCACCACCAGCTTGGTAAACCTCACCCTCTCATTTTGGCTTTTTCTCCTGCAAGTCTCTGATTGTAAGCAGCAAAACAGCCACCAGACCACCAGTCTGTTCCACCAGATTAGAGGAGATGGCATTTCTGGCTAACTCCTACCCTGTCCAAACAAAGGTAATATAGGTCATAGTCAGGGCTTTATTCCTCTTTACACAGAGATGATCATCATTTGATCTTTCTACTGTGCTCCTCATGCTTGAAAACTACTTTCTTCAGAGTTTGTTCAAGTTAGATCTTTGAAAGATCCCCTCTCTCTCCTTACCTGGATAACTACAATATTCATAGGGCATCTTGCATTTCAGCAAACACAAAGAGCTAGTGTTGATGGTCTGAAGTTTGAGATTAAACTTATATCCAAAAAAAAAACTGTGAAATCAGAGTTCACAGTCTTGGAAACATCATTCCATTACACCGTCCTTTCAGAGAGGCATTTATTAAGGATCCCATTCACCAGGCATCATACAAACTGCCACACACAAAAAAAAAAAAAATCATAAAACAAGTAATGTATGAAAACACTGCAGTGACTGTGGCCTAGGTGACCCAGGTTCGATTAGCAGCTCAGATGCTTGATGATGCAGACAGGAAAGATTGGAGGGAGGGAACATCCTGGGTAGAGATCTTACTGAACCCTGGCAGTGGCCATTGCTAACCTTAAGAGAGACCACCAGGCTTGTTGTTTGGGATGATGAGGAGGGGGGCTGTCCAGATATCAGCAATTGTGTTGGGCTGAAAAGGCTAGGGACTATTGAACTACCACCACTTAAATAATAGCTCCCAATACCATGTTCTGCATGCCCCAGGGGATCCCCAAGCATAAGTGTGTACTATATGATTGAACCATGAGAGGTTAGGTAGCCCAGTGGATCTAGTCAGAGACAGCCTGGCAGGACCACCTGGGGGATCCACCATGGCAACATGGAGAATAGGCGGAGGGCTAAGCAAGGGTGAGTGAGAAGTGAGGGGAGTGGAGGGGAAAATATATAAAAACAAATAAACACTTGAATGTATCATTGTGATGAGTGAACATGGTAAATGCACAAAATCACAAAGCACTTACAACAGTGGTCGTAAGGGACTTCCTAAAGCCCATCAAAGAATATAATTTCCCAAGCCACAGTGATATTAGAGTTCATAAGTGTAAAGAGAATGCAAAACTTCCTGTGACCTCTTAACTGTTAATGCATCCTGAGAACTACCAGCAAACTTGAGGAGAGAAAAAACAGCAATTTCAGTATGCAGGAGCATATAATAGTCTGAATACATGAATACATGGACTGTATTACAGCATTCACAGCTGACCAGTATATCACACACACATACAAACTGTATGAATACTTTACAGATCTGGCTGAGGGGTTATTAGATACAATTTGTACAGCATATTCTGTATGGTAAGTACTATAAATATCTTTAGGCGAGCACTTTGATGACATCTGTCCTTTGAACTAAAGATGATCAGTGTGGGAGAGAAAGTAATGTTAGGAAACTACAATCTGAACATCAGGATGAATATGGCTTTCTTTGAATATGCTGTGACAGCTAAGTTGTCTGGTTTGATAAGGAACATTATGCATACAGGGCAGGATAATATGAGTAGGAGATCTCTCTCCTGCTTTGGAGGACATTTTAGGCACCCTGAACATGTATTGTGAGGCTGATCAGAGACTTCATCTTGGAGTATGCCTCTAGAAAAAAAATTAAAATGTTGGACTGTGATGTCCCAGCACTGGCCCAGTAAACAAAGAGCCTCAATCCTCACCACTAGCACCAGTGGTGGACATACATTGGGAGGATGACAAGTACACACACAGTAAAGTGCAATTTCCCTTAAGAGCACACAAAGGCCACAGTCAGTCTGGGGCTGGTTTCTCCCTCTTTCTCCAGATCCCCAGTAAGACTCCCTACTGGCACAGCTATAGAGCTGAGATCCCAGCTGAGTGGCCAAGCCAAGACCTCCAGCACTCTCTCTGTCTGACCAGTGCTTCATGTCCCTGCCCAAGTAGCTGACACACACACACTTTGAGGTTTGATTTATACACACACACACACACACACACACACACACACACACACACACACATACCTGGGAAAGGCTGTCACAGGTTTAGTAGCTATGCCCCTTCTGCCCAGACTATAAGGTAGTTTTGACTGCCACCAGCCACTCCTTATCGGCTACTTTAAGGCCCTTAAGAAAAAGTGTCCAATCTTACTGTGTAATGTTACTATTAATACAAATCATAGTATGACGAAGAGCAAGGCTATTAGGAGTGGTCCACGTTGTCAACAAATAAGTATGCAAGTACACTCAGAACTTAAATATGTCTCACAAATATCAGCCACAATGAAAGATTTAAATATATTTAATAATAATCCACAAAAAAAATGCCAAAAAGTACCAAATTTTCACTAAAACCAAGTCCAAGGTACCACCAGCAGAGCAGTTCCAGCTGAAGCAGTTTTAATATAAAATAGAACTTGCATAAACTCATACACTTTAAAACAACAGTGTTTTCGTTTTTACCAAGTAGACTTCATCAAATGTGGATGGACAACTACAATAACACTTTTATATCCTATCTACATGATAGAAACGAAAACTCTGTTGTTTTAAAATGTATGCATTTATGTAAGTTCTATTTTATATTAAAACTGCTTCATCTGGGACTGTTCTGCTGTTGGTATCTTTCCTGAGTAACTTGGACATGATATTTAATAATAAATAATAAAAGAACAAGAAAATACTCAGTATATAATTAGTTACATCAGAGTTCAAAATCATAGGAAATATTTAAAACAACATTTCCGGACAGTCTCAAATAAATAAATGAAAAACATCTAAATTAAGCTTAACTATATTTTTGACTATATCTAAAAGAGTTATACCGTTCCATAGAGTTACTTACAGAGCAAGCAAGACAGATGTGTGGTGAATGGATCTTCTTGTCAGGTCAAAGACAAAATACAGAATGCCTACTCTCTCTCTCTCAGAGAGTTCTTAAATTAATATCCCAGATAATACTTCTGGGATAGCTTGCAGCATGACATCACTTCTTGTCATCTGAATATCCCAGCTGACAACCCCCACTGCAGCTGGTAGCATTTAGCATCTATGTATGAAAATACATAGACCTCAGATCTTTTGGCACAAGGTGGAATTCGTAAAATAATTTACATTCCTCCACATTTAAAGACAATACAAAAGCTTCTACTTCTAGACATTATGTTTCCTGTTGCACTGAAACTGAAAGATAACATCTCTTTTTTATGGCCCAGCCTTAAAGTAACTTAATTTCCACTATTCTGCTGAAGCTTTGCAAGTTAATCTCCTGTGTTTCAATCTCCCATGTTAAAATATACACATCTAAACAGTTACAATAGTGTATATACATTTCTGCTCAGTACTTTACAAAATATCTCTTCAGCACACAGGTCTGTATAATATGACATGCAGTTCTAATACATCTGTAACACAAGCATCTTACATGAAGCTTGTTGACATTCACAAATGACACATAACCATTTAAAAAATTCCAGATATCTGGGCTGGCAGTATCTCCTTTTGTGACATGGACAAGGCTTTTAGTACTGAAGAATGTAAGTAAAAAGCAGCTGCTGGTATAAAATCCTTTTTTCATATCCATCTAACCTAAATTCTTTAGTGCTAGATATCAATGACAGGAGATCATTAAGCCAGCACCAGAGCAAGCTACTCTGTCATGCACATACTCTAGCATTATGAGTCACCTGCTTTTTTGTGGCCACCTAGAACCAGAGAGCCATAGAGGTGTTTTCATATCTGTAATCTGCTACTGCTATAGCTAGATTGACATATGTTTCAGTAGTCAACCATCCATTTATTCTATATAAGGCTCTTAGTTTTTGATTTGCAACTTTAACTGTGATATCTGCTTGTTGTTAAGACTGAGTTTTGTCATCCATGACAATATCCAGGTATTTTGTACTTCTGCTGTCCTCGGTTCACTCTGAGCATACTTCTACACTGATTTGGGACAGAGAATTAGATCTGACAGGGGCATCTTTACCAAAGTACAACATTGTGTAACATCTCAATATCGAGGAATACTTGTTAGTAAATGCTCTGTGGAAATCTGCACCAATCACAGTCAGTTAAGCTAGGCTGCTCCAAATAGGGGGCATTGCATTAATCAAACTCTAAAATGAGACCAACTCTTGTGATCCAACCAATGGAGTACCACACCAAGAGACTAAATTCAGTAGTACTCTAACAGGAGTCAAAGGACTCTGTAACCACCACACAATTGTTGAATTAAAAACAAAATGTATTCAGTTGAGCACATTTATCATTTTTAATATACAAGGACTTCATCAGAACCAACTTATCCAATATTGCATTTCGGGCCTGTGATGGAAATGGGGCCTGATCTGGGAGATCTCTTTCAGATAACAAGAAGAGGATTTAACCAAACCTGACATCATTTGGTCTAGTAATATCAGGGAATTATACTTAATCACAGTGTGATCTTGCAAACTGCAAGCAGTCACCCCATAAATATATATATAGGTGTAATGCAAGGAGTCTTTGTAGGGCAAATATGTATGTTAGTAGATGAATTTAATTTGTGATGCCTGCACATTATCCATTTGAAGGTAGTACTTACTAGTCTGAGTTCTAAAAAGTATAACTGTTCTAACCCTTGTCCCTCCTGCTGGAAAGAGAGGAGCTCACATTGAACCATGGCTTATGGTGGCTTGGAGGGAACACAGAAAGGAGCACAACGATGCAGTAATGATGGCCTTGTTACATGTCCCCATTTGCTGACTAAGCTAAGCTGCTCTCATTTGATAAAGGTGCTCACTGAGTAAAGGAACAGTAACACTGGCTGACACAGTTTGCAGACTTCTCTACTCAATAAGTTCAACATCACATGGAATAATGGGGGGTAGCTTCAGACTAAACTTTACCAGGAAATGGTTCAGTCTTCAGACTGCTTCCATCACCATGTCTGAGGTGGTGGAAGTCCAAGTCCAAGTCTAACAGATGGCCTTTACAGTTGGTTAAAAAGGTAATGATCTAAACAGACAAGCTAATACCCACTCATAATAGAACTAATCTAATCTCACAGCTCAGTGTCATCCTGCTAACATTGACTGATATGTTGAGGTCACCTAAAACTTACTAATTTCAACACCAAATCAAGGAGAAAGGTTGTGAACTTTTGTGGGAAAACATTGTTAGCAGGTGAATGCTGTAAAAAGCAGAATCTACAGTTTTCTCAGAGCCATTAAAATTGCAGGCTGGAATCTCTTTAAAGGAATTCCAGTGGTGGCAAAGCCATATCACTCTGTACACAGCTCTTCTCTTTGTTCCTTTCATCTGAAGCTAGAAGCTTGTTGTAGACTGTTTGGAACATGCCTGAACACCATACCTCCAGGGCAAGAAATTACAAGTCCTAAGGTGTTCACCTCAAAAAGGAACATCATACCGGTTAGAAGATGATGCCCATCCACCTAACTTTGAAGCTTATGAATCAGCCCTCAGGCCAGCACAACACTAATGTGGCACATTAACAGACAAAGTGGTATATACTTCTACCCTATTTACAGACTGGCCATAGATATCTAGGCAAACGAAGGTGACACAATTTTGTGAGTCCACACCATTTATATCACAAGTCAACAGAATACAGCACAGACACTGTAAACAGAAATTTCAATGCCACATAGGTGGAAACTAGATATAAAAGAAAAATGAAGTAATCTGAAACTGTTTCTGTTTGTTTCTCATATCACTCACCATCAACCTTCATTTTGCTTTTTTGCCATCTATCTTGCTCCGCAAAGTGTTGTTGGTTGTCTTAGATGTAAAAGATTCATATTTGCTTATTGCCAACTTTCCCTCTCAGTGGAGTTTTCTCTCTTTTTTTGTGAGATTCAAAGTAGGACAAAGCACTGGAGTTTTGTCATTGAGTTTCCTGACTACTATGAGAGTTTTGGAAAGTGTTTAGTTCTAGGCTAGCTTAGCCATAGCAGATCTTAAGTAAAAGGGTAAACTAATTTACTTGCACCTAAATTGTTCTCTGACTCAGGTGCACTTATCCCAAATTGTCATTGCAGTCTGTGATTGTAACATTCTTGAAGCAACTAATATTTAGTCTGTAAATTTCAAGAAATTAAATTTCTTGCCAAACAGTACAAAATTTTCCTGAAAGAAGAATTGGACTGATCTCCTGAGAAAATCTGCTGTAACAGAGAGTCCTAAAATGTCAAGAGTTGTTTCAGTGGGTGGCTACCCAAGTCTTGTTGACAGCAGCGAATATTTTGAAACCTGAAAGGTATATGACTATCAGTATCATTTTAGTTCCGAGGTTCAAACTGTGCATCGGGAGGTGTAAGCATCATCTCCAGAATCTTTAGGATGAGACATCAGTTCTGTTTAAAATGTATGTGTTTTGGAGTGTAGAAATCACATACAGGTGAAGCTACATACCTCCCTGAAAACAGTTGGTGCTTCTTCTAGTGTTAAATGTTTTCAGAAACAATCCTGTTACTGAGGCTGTTCAACTGAACACTGCTCAACAGTAATCCTGTGCATAAATATGCACAGCAGAAGAAAACAGTACCATGCTGTGCATAAATACACATGGCAGAAGAAAACAGTGCCATGCTGTGCATAAATATACATGGCAGAAGAAAACTGTGCCATACCTTTAGCATGTAAACCTGGCAACACATTGTCCCCGAATCTCAAGGATCAGGCACTTCCTTTGCCAGGCCTACAAAATTTTCTGGCAACTTCCAGTATTTCAGTTAGAAAATATATGACAGTTGCATCCCAAACCCCAAGTCTTCCTAAAATTAACATAAATGTGGGGACAGCTAATCTGGAATCTGTGTGTGCTCACGGAGATTGCTCAGTTATCCAGAATTTCCCCAGTTGTCTGGATTGCAGTCAGGGCTGTGTCCCTCTGCTCCACAGAGCCAGCTGCAGCAGGCTTGATTTCAAGTGCAACAGAGCAGCCTACCTAATCTACCATGCAGTGAGCCCCTCAGCAGTGGCCTTGAGCTCCACATATTGCTGCTCACTCTAGAAGCATAAATGGCCATTCCTGGTGCCTTCAGTGCATATGCTTAGCAGGCTTATAGTCACACGTGTAACTCAGACTGATCCCACTAGGTTTCACCCAAGTGGCAACCTGATCTGCTAATATCCACACACCCCCCCCCCCCCCGAAAGGGTGAGCCATCAACAGCCACTTACTCCCATCTTTTTGAGGGGATGGATGTATACCCCAGACATTACCTAACAAATGTTAATAGGCAAAAATTGTGAATCTAACTTGAAATTATTTCACCCTGATTTTACAGAGTTTATGCAAAACAAGTCAAGATAAAGTACTGTGATAATATATTAAAATTTTCTGCTTTTAAGTTGTTAAATATGATAAGTTATTAAGGAGAAAAACGGATTATAGAATGTACAAGGCAAATTTATCCATAGCCAGTACCCACCCTTAAACCTTATCTCCTTTTTCAAGGAGTACTAGGTCAGTCATACTGGGAACTTATACCCATTCAACTGTCTAATTTCTTCTTAAAGAAAAATAGTGTGTCATATTGCTTCATCTTTAGAAGAAGTTTGCTCCAGAGAAGGTGTAATTATTTCATGACAAAGCTGTCTCTCCACTGTGATTTGTTTATTTGCTGAAGCAAGTTTAGTTCTCTGGTTTTCTTGAAAAATAACAAATGTGACTGGTTCACTATCCTGCATTGCTGACCTTGTTAATGAGAGAACTGTGAAAAGCAGTACTGATCATATTTTGGAAAGGTGAATGGTTCGATTTTGGGAAGAGTAGTATGGCGCTGTGACTCCAGGAATGGGAAATATCCCATGGATAATTCTGGATATTGCTAATGAGTTGGGGGAGTTCTGCAGCCTCCTGAACAGGGCATTCAGAGCAAGACTGAGAGAAAGAGAGGCAGAACCAAGTGACCCAGGTGTTGCTTCTCAGCCAAAAGTGAGGGTGTCTGCATCAGCAGACCTGCATATCTGAAAAGCCTGTGCTGACAGTTTTACAGCAATACTAATGATTATGAAGATGTAATTTAAAGGGAAGGATGTTGCAGCATGTAATAGAAAAATAGAGACTCCTTAATGCTGGTGTTCTTTTCTCTTCATGGTGTACTTGCAGGACAAATATTGGTCTGATTCAGCTTTGGAAACCACTTTAAACTTTACATTGGCTGCTTTTGTATGGATTAAAAAAATCTTCCCTTTTATTCATTTTTGTGGCATTTCCAGAGCACAGGAGTGGTCCCTGACCCTGGATATGAGAAGATGCATGCCTGTGATGTCATAATATCATAGCTTACGTGAGCCAGCTCACTGTTAAAGCTAGCATCGAGGAATTTTGTAACAGCTAAGCTCTCAAACTGAAGGGTGGACTGTCTGTACAGAAGATTTAGAATACGTTACTTGTTCTCTGTAAGGACGGCACCAGATGCATTTTTAAAGCAGCTGTGCTAACTCTGTTTCACTGTCAGACAGAGCAAAGTAGGTTCTATTGTTCTGTACTCTAGAAGTGATTAGCTGCAGATGAGCGAGCAGGGTAGTATGTTACACAATACTCCTTGGAACTGCAGTGAATTGGGGGAGGGGTACAGAATAAGTGTAGCACAACTGTGCTAATGAAAGCAATTGGCCTGGTCATGTGACGGAAAAGAGGCAACTCTGCTGTTTGCTTTCACTAGCTCTTTACCTTTGCACAGTGTTGTAACATGATCTTGGTCAGTCTAAAGTCTCTAGTTTTCTTTTTTTTTATTTTACTTATTCTGAAATAGGAAATGTTCTCTTGCCCTTCTCAGTGGAAGAGACCGTGCCTGTACAAAATGATCCAGGCTTCTTTCTGCCAAGCTCCAGAATGTACAAAGTGATCCAGGCTTCATTCTGCCAAGCTCCAGGATGCTTGTGTTATGCATTGTTTCAAGCTTTGTTTCCATTTTCACTGTAGCTGCTGTGTAGTAGCTCCTGGCAGATCACTTGAACAGCCTAGCCATACCCCTCAACTGTCCATATTTTCACAGAATGCCCAGATTTTTGCCTCAAAATTTGGTCTGTTCCTCACAAAATGTGTGGTTTTCTGGCAAATCACAGAGGATTAGTCACTAAATAATGACATGCATTGAGTTTCAGACTTCATATCCTTCATAAAATGCATGCTAACACAAATCATGTTATTCTAGCAACATTCTAAGGGCAATATTTAAAATCTGTCCCTATTTTTGGACCTTTGTCCCCGCATTATTTTAGGTTTTCCCCAATTTCTTGAGCTAAGAGGCTGAGAGGTTTGAGCCCAGCCCTATGTAAAGTGCCAACCTCCACTTTCACTGCATACACAGCTGTGATGGCAGCCAGTGAAATCAAGCCTACCTGCATATTAATGGCAGCATGGAAACTATGAGCATACAGCACAGTATGAGTAAATAATTTCCTTACGGAACTCACATTGTTCATGTTTTTTTTTTCTGTAGAAAAAAAAAAAGTTTAATTAATGTCTTTTGACTGCCCTGCACTTCATTATCTCATATACTTTGTGCTACTAAAGTCCCATTAAGTGCTGAAGCACACTCCTGAGAAAGTGTTTTTGCCTTCTTCAGCTGAGTTATAGGATGCACATATCTAAAATGAGCAGCACCAATAAAAGTCTGACTTTGATAATGCCTTACCACAATGACATATTAAAAGCAGTGTATAGTCAGCCCAGAATAGTGACATGTGACATCAGATGATATCATTAGCAAAGACAAGACCCCTGACTAGCTTACTCAGTAAAACAGGCTTCAAGACTTACTTCCAGTACTGCAAGACTTTCTGCACAATAATGAAGGATATACGCATGTTCTGATGCTGATTTAAATTGCCACAACAGAACTGCTCACTCTGTTTTTCAGACTGATTTTTCTTTCCCTTCCCTTTCTCACTTTTCTGTTGTTCGGTGGCTTGTCATTGATTTCCTTTTACTCCTTGGTGCCTCTATCTCTCTCTTGTTTTGCCCCCTTCCGTACAGACTTAAAGAGTCACATTACATGTTCCATGCTGTGTTGTAAGACCTTAAAGCCTGGAAGGGGAGGGGGTCATAGAGGTGGACAGGAAGCAGGCTGGCATGGACAGTTCTTCAGCTGTTTGTAACAGCAATTTGTAATAGGATGAGAACAAAAGTTCATTCTTAGACTGTGCATTTTAAGAAACCCTAAAGACATTGCAAGAGGGCAATGAACCATTATTTCATTTCTTTAACTATACCTTACAAAGTTCACTAATAAATCAGCAAATGTATTTCTGGCTAAACAGCTTCAGTCTACACCCTGGCTCCACAGTCCCCTACTTTCTAAACTACCACACGTTAAATTCCACAGCTTGTGGACCACATGCTGAATTCCACAGCTCGTGGATTTTGTATATGCAGTAAATTCAAAAAAGTTGTTTATTCATATGATGCTTTAAATATTAAAATAATTTAAATATTAAAAGCATGTTGTCATGTATAGCTAGGTTTCTAATTAACTTGCTTATAGTTAAACTGAAAAGTAAGGCTACAATATAATTATTATTAATGTGTAATGTGCTTATTGTTAAAATTTGTATGTTTGGTTACTGTTTGTAACCCCAGGGTGAATGTGAAAAAGGTCCACGGAGATCAATGTTCTATGCCTGTTAACAAAGAAAAATACATGTATTTATTATAATTACAGATATTATATGTGCTGCCTGTTAACAAAGAAAAATAAATGCATTTATTATAACTACAGATATTATATGTGTGCTGGTGGGGGGATTAAGAAAGCCTCAACCTGTTGCTAGTTGTGAACTGGAATGAAATACTTATAAGTTCACGTGAGTAAAGTGAAATAAGAATTGTTTGTTGCTCTTCTTTCATTGAAGGGATGTGGTCAGTGGTATGTAAAACAGCAGTACATATTCCAGTATTAAATGGAAGTTCTGGAGTACAGGAGTATGCAGAATGAAACAAAACCAGAGAGCTTCTGTTAATGAACTAACATTAACTAATAATGAGCTAGCAAATTAGATACTAATAGCAATGCTCTGCCTTAAGGTCCCGTTAGATGTTGGACTTTGCATGTTCATGCAAATCACTAGGAATGCAAATTGACTGAAACTGCCTTGCTAGTACGTGGTTGCATACTGTATATTATTAATTATTTCTTATAAAACAGCACTACACAGGCAAGATGGAAGTAATCATTCTGATTGACTGTTACTTCCTCTCCCATTTTCAAACCCTTATAGAGAGATGCTGTTAAGCTGGTTGTTGGGGCACAAATCTGAGGTTCTGTAAATCATGGTGCCTCAGGTTTACACTCACCGAGTATTAAAATGAGATAGAAGGAAGGTGGGCACTGCTGCACTCTCCCCCACCTTCTGTTACTCTGTCGAGCCCAGCTGTCCTGTCCCTGCCATACTTCGAACAGGTAATGGATTACAGAGTCAGAAAAGAGAGTGAGACACTGCTGTAGCAGGCACTGAACACCAGTGTGTATTAAAAGAACCCTTGCCAGTATAGTGACACACTCTGCTCAGCCTTACAATAGACGTCAGGACTTAATATTATTTATCTCGACAACTAGAGAGTACTGAAGTATGTTAACATCCAACTGGTCTACACCAAAACCTGGTAGTGCCCCATAAATAGGGGGTTCTGTCTGGACATTGGCATGGTTTATGGACAGGAAGAAGTACTGTGGTCATGCTAAGGATATTGATTGATGACATTCTCAAAAAGCATGGATATAATTCATCAGCATAAGGCAAGACCGGTTTTCACAGAGATAAGAAAGGTATGCAATTTAGTTATACACTAATGCCTCAGAAGCTTGTTGCAAACTGCAAGATTTAGTACAGTAGTAAAAGACTTCTCCAATCCTTCTCTGTCAACGTTATCCTTTCCCACTCTTCTTTAGCACCTTTAAACAGGGTGTCCTGCAAGGGTCAGTGCTAGAGCCACTGCTGTTTGACCAGTACTTTAATTCCCTTCTGACTGGCATTCATGACTTCAGAATAACCCTTTATGCTGATAGTATGGTGACATACAGATCCTCAACTTCCTATTCCACAAGCAAAAAGCATCTGCTGCTTGACATTATCAGACTGACAAATTGGATCCAGAATATGATTAGGTGAAGGTGTTTGAGGTTGTTATAGCAGTTGTCATTCTGAATGTCTGCGGTTGATGGGATATGAAGACAATGAGATGGTATGCTTCTTGAGTTTAGTGCGGTTTTGAAATGTTATTTGTAAATTCTAGGAATAAGAAAGATGGTCTGTAGGTTCATAGGTAAGTACTAGGCTAGCTGCCCTTGCGGGCCATTTTAAGCCTAGCCAATTTCTCTTTTTTTGCTTGAAATAAAATCTCATTTGGTTATAAACTGACCATACCCATCACATTTGCTAATTATATATTACCCCTAATGAGAATAACTGGGATCATACCATAGATAATTTGAGGGGAACCATGCATGAGATAAACATTTAGGAGCTGCATCTGTCCATTAATAATAAAGGGGGGGGGGCAGTCCTGGGGTAAATGTTTTATTTCCAATCCATAGATCTAAGTTGTGCTTGAAAATGGACAAGGCTGAACTTTGCTTGATGTGGATGAGGAGTCTGGTCCACAGCATCTTCAAAATATACCTGTTGTTCCACATCATTTTGTTGATGTTGTAGAGGAGTTTTATATCTTTAGACTGGGTATTTCTGATGCCATTTACTTGCTGATGTGCAGTAAATCCATCAGTATTGCATCAGAGGATGCCTTTTATGCCAGACACAGATCACCTCTTACCAGTCTGTAGGACACTGAGTACAGTGACAGGGCTTTGATTCAGTCCATGTAGGACATGTTGTTTAGGCCTTGTGTCCTTTTAGTAAAGTATCTCTGTGAGCATTTCAGTTGTTGCATGTGTCTGGACAGATACATGCCAAAGGAGGCATCATATTTAATGATTGACCTAATAAGGGCTGAGTAAAGGGGGCCAGTGACATCCCTAGATGTAAACACAATGCCTTTGCTTATAAACTGTGCAAAATCAAAGGACTTTCTTACAACAGTGGACACTTGTTAGTCAAAAATTAGGTTACCTCTGAATTATTAGATCTACAATCCAAACCTTTGTCAGAAAAGCTGAAAAAATCATAATCATTTGGAGATGAAAAAGAAAGTAGAAGTATTAAACAATAAATACAACAAAATTCTAACACATAAAACTAGTTTAGCTTTAGAAAAACTAAAAAGTAATACCTTTGCCACTTCTCCCAAATGTCTACATAATTTATCCACAAGAATCAAAATACAATCAAAAGCTAATAACATTAAAAGTATCTTCCATAAAAAGAAAACGAAAAATGTCTCGGATATAGGTGACATTCATGATGCCTATAAAAATCACTATATGGAACATTTCCAAAAAGAAAATATACATAATGAGCAATTAAATCTAGATGAAAAATGTTCTAATATTAAAAAGTACCAGGAAATTTAAAACTAGATCTGCAAGCACCCATATCCTACAAAGAAATTACAGATACAATAAAAGAGGGCAAAAATAATAAAGCTCCAGGTATAGATGGCATAATTATGGAAATATATAAACTTTTTCCTTCAAAGATACTATCCGTCTTCCATAAAACTCTATTAGAAATTCAGTCACAAGTTTTAATACCACCTTCTTGGAGATATTCCTTAATCACACCAATCCTAAAGGAAAACAAATCCCCAAACCTCTGTACCTTATATAGACCTGTATCACTATTAAATAATGACTATAAGATATTTATGACAATATTAATTAAAAGAATGAAAATACCACTATCCAAAACAATAAATAATGATCAAACTGGATTTATATATCATAGACACACACATGACAATATTAAAAGGATAATTTCTCTTATAGATTATGTTAATAAAGAAAATAAAGAAACACTCGTAATTGGCTTAGATATAGAGAAAGCCTTTGATTCTCTAAATTGGGACTATTTAGTCAAAATCCTAATGCTATTTCAATTTCCTGCATCCTTTATTCAGCTCCTAAAGAATATAAAAATACAAATAATTTAGCATATGTCAAGTTAAGTCCTTTTACCTCTGGGATCTATACATTTAACAAAAGGCACTAAACAAGGATGTCCCATGTCACCGATTCTATTTGCTCTGGCTATTGAAATATTGGCAGATTCAATTTGTAACAATATAAAAATCAAATGAATAGATGTTTATGAACAATGCAATCCTAAAGTAATGCTGTTTGCTGATGACATATTACTAACAGTATCTAATGCAAAGGAGACATTAGAAGAATTAGATATATTAATTGACAAATTTCACGTGACTTCAGGACTCTATTTCAAGAAATCAAAATCAAAATTTTTATTTTTAAATAAAAAAAAAGAACTGCAGACTAATGGCGGTCACATCATAGGGAAACAAGAATCTACCTTAAAATATCTGGGAATTGAGTTATGCAAGGATAATAATGAATTAGTGTAAAAAAAACTAGAATAATATCAATACAATTAAAATCTCCGTGGAAAAATGGAACAAAATAATATTAACATTTGAAGATAAACTACAGTTAATAAAATGGTTTTACTGCCTAAGATCCTATATATAGCCTTGGCAATACAACTGTTACCAGAAAGGAATATACTTAAAAAATTAATTCATGCCTAATAAAAGTTTTATGGTTTCCCAAAAGAAACAGAATAGCTTTAATACATCATATTAGACCATGGAAACAGAGAGGATTAAACTTTCCTGATATAGAAACATATATAAAAGCATTAATATTTAAAACAATCTCAGATTTGATCAATCCAAATTACTCTGCAAATTGGAAAAAATTACTAACTATAATATCAATAAATGAATTTGATTTACAAAACAAAAAATTTCAAATAGATAAAAACAACTTGCCATGGCACATATTATGTATTAGTATGCGGTGGTGGTGCTGCGGTAGCATTGTCGCCTCACAGTAAGACGTCCGTTTCGATTCTCAGCTAGAGCGTCTTCTGTGTGGAGACATGCGTGAATGGGCATACCTTCATTGAAGGTTGTGTGTCAGGGCCGGCAACTTGGCACGTAAAAATCTACTGCAAATCATTAGCGGACAGGAGTTCTGCTTTGGCGACCCCTAACCGGGAAAAGCTGAAAGACACAACAACATGCAATATAACATAACTAAACCCACTAAAACTCATATGATTAATTATTACATTGACTCATTTAGGAAAATTTTTACTGCAAATATAGATTTAAAAATCTGGTTTGAACTTTTAACACCATTTATAGCCACAAAGAACTTTCCACATAAACTATATAGAGAAATTATTAATTCCTGGGAAAAGAAAGGATTTGTTTGCTGGCTCCAATGTATCAAAAAACTAAAAGTTTTAGATATGCAAGTAATAAAAACAACATACAAACTTCCACAACAGGACTGTCTAACTTTACAGAGTATTCTGTCATATTCGCAAGATTTAAGTAGAATAATTAACAATTCTTCATTTAAAGAAATACCTAAATTTCCAACCAAAACTGAGCGAATTTACTGGTGAAACAGCGGTGTCATGTTCCAAAGAATAAAACTAGAACTGAATAAAAACACTAATTTATTTTAACATCAGGTTTAGCGCTTTCATGTACTCACAGTAGACTTCCTCAGAACACCATATCCAAATGCAACAGTCTTTAAATAAGGATAACCTTCCAATCATGTAACTGCATTAATTAACCTCATTAATATTCAGCAGTTCAATTCTAAACTACTATAATCAATCAAACTGTGTAAAATACATGTTAATAATAATTTAAAATTGTATAATCACATACAAATTTTCAAGTTATAAAACATTAAAAACAAATACACTGAAGAGTAAATATATATACTTGTTAAAAATGTTAAAATTATATACAGTGTATCACTGTGGGAAACGATAGTAATTTAACTACTAAAATACTGATACTAACTCCTATTGTTAGTGTTATTAAAAATACAGCTCTATAAAGATAATTAATGTTATTGTTATACATACCCCTTTCAAGCTCTTAATAGGGGTTTGGTAGAAATACAATCATTTAATCCTGGAGGGGTGGCTGCATTCAATAAAATTTGCCATTTCACTTCTCTCTCCCCCAGTTTGGCTTTCACATCTCCTCCTCTGGGGTCTATTTTGACACATTCTAATGTGGCAAATTTAAAAGTATTACAAGTGTCAGTAACTTCCAAATGTATATATAGGGCATTATTTGTGTCTTATTTCCTAATGCAGTACAAGTGGTCATATATATGATTCCTAAATCTCCTATCCATTTTTCCTACATAAAAACTAGAACAATTTGTGCAGGTAGCTAAGTAGACCACATATTGGGTCTAACAATTACCCTTTTTTAACCTAATCACTGTTTTATTAAAGTTACCTGAAGTAAGGGTATGGTCTTCACTTACTGCATTGACTGTTTACAATGCCCACATTTACTTGTGCCTTCTGTTCTATTATTCCTTTTTTCCTTATATTTATCACTGATTTGAATTTTTGTTTTCATGTTTAATCTGTTTTATATACAAAATGGGGTTTGTCCCCTAATTTATTATGCTCCCCTTCATCACATCTCAAAATTTTCCAATTCTTGTGTATAATATTTTTCACTTCCTTAAAATAAGGATTAAATTGTAATATACAGGCTCTATTAAATTTCTTAGTCTTATCCCTAACTATTGTATTGGTGGGTCCACTAATAGTATCCTTATCTGCACCCAGCAAAGGTTTGTACTTTTTCCCCCACTCACTTTTTACATACCCAGTGACGTCATTAATGATTTCATTAGGGTATCCCCTCTCTCTCAACATATTTCCTATATATTCAATTTCTGTCACCATCTCAGAATAATCAGAAGTCATCCGGGCAGCTCTAATACATTGTCCCTTAGTAATACTTTTCTTCTGACTATCATTTCCCACAGTGATACAGTGTATATCATTTTTACATTTTAACATGTATATATATATTTACACTTCGGTGTATTTGTTTTTAATGTTTTATAACTTGAACATTTGTATGTGATTATACAATTTTAAATTATTATTAACATGTATTTTGCACAGTTTGATTGATTATAGTAGTTTAGAATTGAATTGCTGAATATTAAAGAGGTTAATTAACGCAGTTACATGATTGGAAGGTTATCCTTATTTAAAGACCGTTGCATTTGGATATGGTGTTCTGAGGAAGTCTACCATGAGTAGATGAAAGCGCTAAACCTGATGTTAAAATAAGTTAGTGTTTTTATTCAGCTCTAGTTTTATTCTTTGGAACATGACACCATTGTTTCACCAGTAAATTAGCTCAGTTTTGGTTGGCAATTGTTGGAATTTATTGGCTACTTGTGTAAATACCTAAATTTATGAAATACATATATGAAATCATATATAATGACTTTGACATGGAAAACTGTATTTCAAAATTTTACAAAATATTGATAAACTATAAAACAATACCCAAACCCTTATATATAAAATATATAACAAAAGGACACTCGATACAGTTAACTGAAGATATTAAAACAAATATCTTATTATCGATAAAATACACATCCTTTTCACAATACTGGAAAATTTTTAATTGGAAATGCTTGCACAGAGCATTCTTAACCCCAGACAGAATCAGTAAAATTAGTTCTTTCATAAAAGGAATATGTTGGAGATGTGACCAAGTACACAGTGCAGATTGGAACCACATTTTCTTTGATTGTGTTAAAATTAAGCCATTTGGGAATGGTATTAATAACTTTCCACAAGCTTTATTTAATGAGTCATTTTATTTAACTAAAGCTCTTGTATTATTAAATGTGAACGAAGGTCCTCATTTGAATAGGTCAAACATGTATCTAGTATGGACTATACTTGCAATTTCAAGGAAGTGTATAACAAGAAGATAGAATACAGACACAATACCAAATCTGGAAGACTTCTACAGCCTACTGAAGACCACAGCATTATTGGAAAATAAAATTAAAGAACTAAGAATTTATCCAAAGACATTAATCAACAACCCTTGGGGAAAAGTCTTATCGTTGATTGACACTATACAATAATTGATCAGACACTCTCATAATGGAATGGACATACATATAAAGTACCTGTATACATTAAGAGCTGTTATAGTGTCAGGCTAATGTAAATAGTATACATAGTTATTTAAGATGTTATGTATAAATACTATGGAACTCATTCAAATGTATTTGAAAAAAAAAATTTTTTTGAGAAAAAAAAATGAGGTCACCGTCCACATAAGTTCCCAAATCCCAAATAACTGGGTCAGCTCTTAGGGGCGTATTGTCAATTTGGTAATTCCTTAGGGTAGATGACTTCCCAAAGGATACAGTAATGCATTTTTTGGCATTTAGCTTCAATCTATAATTTTGACCCTAGTTATTTATTTGGGACAAGTCTTCCTACAGGATGGCTAAGTCATTAGGGGATGATGCTGTATTAGGAGTACACCTAGTATGGAAAGATACAGTAACAGAGATACACCTGGTGTGATACGATGCAGTAATAGAGATACACCTGGTGTGATACAATGCAGTAACAGAGATACACTTAGTGTGCTACGATGCAGTAGCAAGGATACACTTAGTCTGGTAAAATGCAGTACTAGGAATAGAACCCCATGTGGTATGATACGATTGTAGGGATAAACTAATAATTTTTAAATATTTTTCATCTTTTTTTGATCACCCTCTTAAATCCTGCAAGCATAAATCCTCTACTAGTCCATTTGTTCCTCTGATATAGTGATACACACACAGGGAAAGGATCAAGACATGACTGTCATCCAGCATGACTGAGTAGATTTTTATTTTTTAATATTCTAACCCCCCCCCCATCTTTTGTTAGCACACTGCAATGCCCAGTATGCTGAGCTAGTGTAGGTTCACACTTCTGTACCCCTGCAGTGCTCAGCTGGAGAACTGTGCTGTCTGTGTCTCTCTCTGGTAGGCTCATACTCCCCACATGTCCCTTTTGCAAGAGCTGCACTTTGGGGACTTTAGCTGAGATTATTTTCCTACAGCTGGACTTTATTAACCTCCCCCCCAGTATGGCTGGGATGCTTACCTATTTAAGCAACAAGAATGTCACAGATTATCAGCATCAGTCTTTTGGGAAGTGCATGGAGAAGTGATGTGACAGGACTGGAAGAGCAAATGGCACTGGAGGAGCTGTAGGAATACTGCAAGAATGGAATGAGAGAGCATGAATCAGCCAGCTTTTAAGGCAATAAGGACCTAACCTGCCTTCTATAGATTCTGTATTGTCAGGATGCTTTTCAGGAGCAGACCCCAGGAAGTGATAAGCAATAAAATAATGTGAGAAAAATGCCAGGGTAATATCAAGAAAAAGTGTGCCATTGAACAGATGTTCTTTGGCAGACTGCAACTTTTAGCTTGGAGAAGAGAGGGGTTATCACATCAGAAATGGGATTTGTGAAAGTCATTGACAGTGATTGGTGACAACTTATTGTGACATTAAAGGATGTGAATTTGCCTCCAGTCTGCTTCAATTGAAATGACATTTTTGCATCTTTGCACTTTATGGTTATTGCCTTTTTTGTCACTACTACACAGGAATTTAAAGTTATTAGTTGCTAGTGATTAGTGACATACAGATTATAGTAAGTTACAGAAAGAAGGCCCAGTAGGTAACAGAACAGTTGGTATACAGAGCATTAAATAAGAGTTATAAGTTTGCTGTAGGACAAAAGGTCTGCATCCTTCCTTCCATCCTTAATACACCACTATCTAGTAAAGTGTGTTGCCTGGATTTACTGGGAGAAATGCAATCCTCACTTTAGAATAAATCGGAGGAGAACCAGTGTTACAGAGATCCTTTACTAGTATGAAAGACAAGCAATCCAACAGGCAGAGTGGCACTTCCTGCAAAATGTTTTAGGTATCTCCCGCTTACTCTTTGATTGTATTAAACAAATCAAACATATTATACTGAAACAAGTGCAATTTACCAAACTGGATATTTGTTAGAGCCTGCCTTTCCCATATCTCATGGACCCAAGCATACTTTCATATAACATTATTTCCCAAACAATTTACTCAAAATATAAGATCTAATAGTATTGTCTGAAGTATTAGAGCAGGGTATGCATTACATCTTTGCACCAACAATATATTATAATTCTTATTATCTCTTGTTACTCACTGTTAATACTTGGGAACTACTAGAAAGATTTACCATAGCGGTTCTACCACTCACTGTTGATGCCACACCAATAGTGCACCTAATTATCGTCTTCTCCTCCTCACTCACAGTACCCCTTCCTTCACAACCATGTCCCAGCTCCCATTCACTACATCCCCCAGTGATCACTTTCTTCCAGTCTTCAGTCAATGCATCCCTTCTATTGTCACTATCTTCCAGTCCTCACTAAATGTAAAGACTTCCACTACTATATCCCAGTCCTCACTCGCTGCATCTCCATATGTCATCATCATCATCATCATCTTCCGGTCACAACTCCCTGCATCTACCTCAGTCACCATCTCCTAGTCCCCACTCACTGTCCCCATCACCAACCTCTCCCTGATGTCACAAACTGCCCTCATCACCACCATCTCCCAGTCCCCACTCACTGCCCCCCATTACCACCATCTCCCAGTCCCCACTCACTGCCCCCATCACAACCATCTCCCAGTCCCCACTCACTTCCCCATCACCACCATCTCCTGTCACCACTCACTGCCCCATCACCACCATCTCCTGTCACCACTCACTGCCCCCCTCACAACCATCTCCCAGTCCCCACTCACTCCCCCCATCACAACCATCTCCTGTCACCACTCACTGCCCCCATCACAACCATCTCCCAGTCCCCACTCACTGCCCCATCACCACCATCTCCTGTCACCACTCACTGCCTCCCATCACCACCATCTCCCAGTCCCCACTCACTGCCCCCCCTCACCACCATCTCCCAGTCCCCACTTACTGCCCCCATCACAACCATCTCCCAGTCCCCACTCACTGCCCCATCACAACCATCTCCCAGTCCCCACTCACTGCCCCATCACCACCATCTCCAGTCCCCACTCACTGCCCCATCACCACCATCTCCAGTCCCCACTC
Source organism: Protopterus annectens (assembly GCF_019279795.1). Lineage (NCBI taxonomy): Eukaryota > Metazoa > Chordata > Ceratodontiformes > Protopteridae > Protopterus > Protopterus annectens. The sequence continues at coordinate 90,583,127 of NC_056739.1, read as the reverse complement.
ACTGCCCCTATCATCACCATCTCCCAGTCCCCACTCACTCCCCCATCACAACCATCTCCCAGTCCCCACTCACTGCCCCATCACCACCATCTCCAGTCCCCACTCACTGCCCCATCACCACCATCTCCAGTCCCCACTCACTGCCCCATCACCACCATCTCCCAGTCCCCACTCACTGCCCCCATCATCACTGACTGCACCCCCCCATAATCACCATCTTAAACTCCCCACTCACTGCACTCCCATCCACCGTCACCATCTCCCTATATACCATACCACCTCCATCATTATGGCCTTGCATTCCCAGCTCATCCCACTTCCTCCATCATAGCTTTCTCCTCGTCTCCAGTCATGGCATTTCTCACTCTCATCACTGTCTCTCAGTCTCCAGCCCCCACACCTGTCATCATTGACCTCCAGTCTCGACTCATACATCCCCCCCCCCCCGGCATCACCATCGCTCAGTCTCCACTTACCAGAGCCCACTGTCTTCATTATATGCTAGTCCTCCCTTATTGGCTCCTTCCACCTTCACCATCTGCCATTTCCCACTCACTGTACCCTTCCATCATCCCCAGTTCTCACTCACCACACCCCCTCCATCATTAGTGTTGGCCATTTCCAACTCATTGTACCCTAATATCTCAGCTTCTCTGTCTTCTGCCCTGCAGTTGCACCCTGTCCTGTCCTACCACCATTGACCCATTCTTTCCCCTCTCTTTGTATCTTCTTTTGTGAGATTCCTATGTAAGTTGACTTTTTGTCAAACAGTACACACAGAGACTAAGTTTTAGCTGCAGTGGTGGTAACAAGCCCTGGATTCATCACAACAGCCAGTAGCAGAAAGGTGTGTTCACACCTCCATTCTTTGTATACATGTTATTGATAAAGTCCACCTGAAGAGCCATATAGCTTAATCCAGTCATTAGTTATACAGAGACCCATGAATACATTTCATTCTCCACTTCTGCATGACCAACCCATCACTGTTAGTAAACACTCATTAATCATGCATGGAGAAAGTCAAAAGAGATTTAACAGTCTGTTACAGAATATTTCCATACTCGTTGGCAAACAAATTAGTTTATTTGCCATGCTGATGATCTTGGTAAAGAAGGGTTGCATTGCATAAATAAAACAACATGCTGTCTTCCTGGTTATCCAAAAAGATTCAACAAACTAGAATGAAGTACATGAAGACCCTTTTCCTCTGAAAATAATAATGTATACTTGTCAGTCAAAATATGATTTAACATGCAGATAACATAATGTAAACATAAACTACATTTATGTTAATGCAGCACAATGTAGTAAAAATTAGTACCATATTTAATTGTAACTACTGTATGCTTTAGTGCAGGCCTTTCAGCTCAAATCACTCATTTAGTAATATGGGCTGAAAAGTAAGAATTTAATGGTTGCTACATGAGCAAGCAGCAAACTGCATAAATGGTGTTGAAAAGTCTGGAAATAAAGGTCATTTAAGTGTTTTACAGCAATAATACTGCAGCAGGGCCATCTTTAGAGATTTTGTTGAACACCAGAAGGATTAACAAAGTTAAGGGGACCCTAGTAAAATTAACAGTGCAAGGTGGCCACAGTAGAATGAAAGTGTCTGTCGACACACTATCAGGATCCAAGGAGTCTGGTGGTCACTCAGGGGCTTTGAGAGTACTAACAGCATCAAGAGATCCCCCAGCCAGATTTAAGGCATGAGAGGACTTAATGGCATTAACAAATGAGGTGAGGTCATCTTGTCTAACCTGGGAAAGCAAATAGGATTAACCAAGGAATATGCTCTTTGTAAATGAATTTCTTTTAGCCAAAATGTAGATGGCTAAGCCTGCTTGGTAGAAAGTATAATGTGGCTGTGTGTGTGTGTGTGTGTGTGTATGTGTGTGTGTGTGTGTGTGTGTGTGTGTGTGTGTGTGTGTGTGTGTGTGTGTGTGTGTGTGTGTGTGTGTGTGTGTGTGTGTCTTACACACACATCCATCCTGGGACTCGTATGCTAGACTAATCACATCTAAGGTCACAAAACCTCAAGATACATTAAGATAAGGCTTTGCACAGATCCCTTGGAGTTTTAAAGGCTTTCAGTAGATATTAAAGAGACACTATTGACTAGTGGTTATGTTTTTCTAGGTACTTTTTCCCTACACTGCTTGCCAACCATCAAGCCTTCCTCTATCAGACTAAAGCCTATTGGTTTCCTAGTGGTGGGGAATCCCAGATCTCCTAGGATGAGAGCTATGAAGAGGGGATTCACTCAGGCAAGCATCAGTGAATGTTCTCGCTTTTGGGGCATTCTACCAATCAGAAAATTTTTTGTAAGTCCTTAACCGACTGCTTGGGGGAGTGCTACCCTCATCACTTTATATTGCAGGGACTCACAATACACTCAACCTATAAGTGCATATTCCCCAGACATTCACAAATAAGGGTTACCACCAGTGGATTATTGAGCCACAGACCACCCCAAGATGCCCACTACAGCACAGCCCCAAATTTTAGGAACTGTGGCTGTGCGCATCTAGGTCCTCCTCACCTTCCTCCCCAGGTGAGGTATGCTCATCCTTCCCCTGCTACTGCTGTCACGTGCATGAACTTCTGATTGAACTTCGGTCACCTGTGCCATTGTCAGTGCTTTAATTCCTGTATGCCATCACTTCTGCCTTCCTGTACGCCATCAGTTCGCCTTCTTTTGAGTAGCACTAAATGCTTATGATGCATTGGAGAACTCATAAGTCCACATTCAGCTTGTAAAATATTCAGGATAAAAACACTCGAAGCAGATTAATGCTATGTAAAATCAACGTTTTCTACATGGTATTAGGACTTTATCAGAAAAGATATTTTAAAGTATATTCTAAGGATGCATTTTATATGATTCCAGTTCCTACATCATACCCTTAATTATATGATGAATATATAAAGCTATATGCCTTTTAACAGAAAGCCTCATCTTGTATATATTAAGTTACATGAACTGAATTCTGTTAATTCTCTTATCATTTTTTTTAAATATTATAATTTTTAATTCAATATATATATGGATTTGATATTTGAAAATATATATTTATGTTACTTCCAGTTGTGATTTTTATGTTATGTTCATATAACTTGGAATGTTTTTATCCTGAGTGATTTACAAGCTGTACAAGCTGAATGTGTATTTATGGTCACACTGTTGGCAGTGATTTGAGTTCTTTTTGCAGACATTGCTTATGATAAAGGAGCGTTATTTATTCAACATACTGGTGGTATATTTTTGGAGGAGACTTTCACCTAGCCCTAACAGTGCATTATTCTGCAGGCATTAGTAAGAATGGATGGGGGGCATCTTTCATATTAAGATAAGGATTTAACAATTGCACATTAAATTGGCTTATTTCATCTACTACTCTTTAATGTCCCCCATCATTTATATATGTTAACCTGTTTCCCTAACTACATTATGCAGGCTACCATTTTACCCTTTACTACTTGGATTTAGTAGATACTGTTTATACATTTTTGACAGATCAAATAATAGTAAATGCATAGCTAATAGGACAGATCAGGATGGAGACAGCGTTAAAACAGGGTATGCCTATGATTATATTTGATATTTGGACTACCGATGAATGCATTAGTAGGAAAAGGCAGGAGATAAATGGGAAATAGAACAGGATATAAAGCTGCCTATATCAATGGTTTATGTAGATGATATGGTTTAACAGGTAGAAGTAAGGAATGGATAATAGAGGCTGAGTTGGATTTATAGGAAATAGGACTGGAATTAAAGAATGAGTAAAACAAAGGTGTAGGACAGCAAGTTAAAATGTAAAGTATCTGTTTCACTGAAACAGAAATAAAGATACCATATTAAGAGCAGTTCATGGAAAAGAAGATGCAGTGCTAAAGGAATGCAAAGAATCCTTTGATAAAGTGAAATAGATAATAAAAGTATGGAGTATATTCAAGACATCTTTTGCTGAAAAGACATATGTGCATCTGTGCATTAGAACCCTTATAGGTGTGTTGAGTTACTTTGGTAGTGTGTATAACTGAGAAAAAAGAAAAGAAATTAGCACAAGTAATTCTTTCATAAGTATGTGGATTCCATTTAAATCCAGTAAAGAGTCAGGTGGTATATAATAAAAGACAAAAGTGTGACTAAGATTTAAAAAACCCAGTGTACCCTTGGTTTCAAGTATGCATTATGCTTTGGTAAAGACCTTTGTGAAGAAAGAAAATGTCTTTAGAAGAGTTAAGTATGGGTATATTGGCAAAAACATTATGAAAGGAAAAAGAATGAAGATGAGTGAACAACATGACTTACGAAAAGAAGATGGTTCAGTGGAGAATTAATACAGAATATCTGAGAAGATGTGAGAATTAGTATAACAAAATACTACAAGAATGTTAGAGATGGATGCATGATGAAATGTGAAGAATAAAAAAGGAGGATAATTTTAGCTAGATAAAAGAGATGAAAGGGAATATGTGAATCTAAAAACATCAACAAATGAGATCACAAGCCTTGGAAAGAACAACCCAGGCTCACTGAGTCAACAGAAAATGGTTTGAATACACAGGAGTAAAAAAATAAATAAAAATGATTTAATAAAATGTCAAGTGTTTTTGTCCTTCCAAATAACAATCAGAACTGACAATCATTCAAAAAACACCAATTTATATAACAGTTCAGTTGGTCACAATACATAAATTCACAATAAAATGTTATAAAATACAATACCTAAAATTCATCCAAATCTTCTCCTCCTTTCGGCTTTTCCCGGTTAGGGGTCGCCACAGCGGATCATCTGTCCGCACACAGGATTGGCAGTGAAGTTTTACAGTGTCGAGTTGCCAGCCCGGCACCCAACCTTCCATAGAAGGCACACACACACTCACACCTAGGGCCAATTTAGAGTGTCCAATCCACCTACTGCATGTCTTTGGGATGTGGGAGGAAACCGGAGCACCCGGAGAAAACCCACGCGACCACAGGGAGGACATGCAAACTCCGCACAGAAGGCACCCCAGCCGAGGATCGAACCGGAGAACCTCTTGCTGTGAGGCGACAACGCTAACCGCTGCACCACCGTGGCCGCCCACCTAAAATTCATCCAAATATTTGTAAAAAATTATTTTAATATATATAATAATTATAATTTCTGATTCTAAAAAATATATAATTTAGTTGATCATAATTTGAGCAAACTGTTTAAAGCAACATCCTCATTCAACCCAGGGAACTCAATTGCATTTAACCTAACTTGCCATAACAATTTACAATATCCTAATGAATGTTCCCAGGGACTACCTCTTGGATTAATAGGCACTTGTTCTAAAACAAAAAAGTAAAACTTTTTACTCTACCTATAATTAATTTTATGTTTGTATAATGCATTTTTCAAATTAGAAACATGAATATCACAATAATGTTCATAAATCCTCTTTTTAACATACATTCAGTTTTCCCTACATAAAACAGTGGCAGTGGTCACAAAAAGCCACATAAACTAACCCCTTTGTATTGCAATCAAAGCTTTGATTAAACCTAAACACATAGGTACAGGAGTTCAATAAAACACTTTCACCTACTTGGATGCATTTACATTGCATACAGCATCCGCATTTTGTAGTACCTAATTTCTTTCTGTTCTGCTGTTTCTACATATTTCTAATCTTTCCTTGATGTTAAAATGTCTTTTAAAAAACAAAATGTGGTCTATCCACTACTACCTTGCTGACATACTTATCACTCCAATGATAGTTTCTATTACTAGGGGATAAACCTGGATCCTGGATTTGTTCCCTTGCTCTTCAGCACATCAGCAATGAATGCCCTTCAGTGCTTGTTGTTTCTGTAGCAGGTACAGGTTTTATGGGATCAGGTTGCTAGCCTGAGGCCCAACCCTCCTCAGAGACTCCACAACATACTTGCATGCACACACTTACTCCTAGGGCCAATTTAGAGTGTCTAATCCACCTACTGCATGTCTTTGGAGTGTTGGAGGAAATGGAGCACCCAGAGGAAACCCACACGAATGCAGGGAGGACATGCAGACTCCACACAGAAAGTACCTGAGCCAAGAATCGAACCAGTGAGGCAACAGCACTAACTGCTACACCACTGCACCATCCAGGGGATAGACCACATGGAGTTTACTTAGTCTCTTTTCATAAAATAGTCTGTCGTTTTAGCACAGCATTTATAAATTACTTTACTTATTTAATGGGTGTAATTTGTCTACCTGCTGCTTTATACAAAAAAAAAAATTTCTTACTTTGGTGTATCCCTTTTGGACCCTCAAAAATGGGTATTATTTATAGTGTTGCATGGAAGGGTGAGTTGGGTCTTTTGAATTTTGTCTTTTTTGCTTCTTTGTACTTTTTTTTTTTGCTCTCAGGACTACTTTCCATATCATTGCCAGGGTATATTTTGAGGTTTAAAGTTGCTTATTTTGGGTGACTTCTGTGGTTCTGTAAAGCTTAAGAAGAGCCAATTGTTTATACTTTTATCTGCCCTCTTAAGCTTAAATGAAAAACTAGGGAGCTTCTTAGTAAGTGTGAGGGATTATACATATAATTTTAACAAAAACTGGCTTTAAAGCTACATTTGGAAATAAAAAAAAACATCTATTCATCACAACGTCCACAATGCTTCTCTGGAAATTGAGAAAAGTGAAGAAGAGGAAGAGTCAGTGGGGAAGTAGATGGAATGGTGTAGCTGTGAGGAAAGGCAATGGGTGTTAGGTATGTTTATATTTGGGGAAGGGGAGCACCATCTTAGTTGTGGCTGGTTTGGACTTCCTTTTACTGAGTACTGCAAGTATGGGCAATCTGCCTACCTTGTCGCACTACAAGTACAAAACTGATGTTCCATGTGATCTGGTTACCTCTGGTGGAGCTGCATGCAGTCTTGACTGGGAGGTGTTGTTGACATGGTCTCTATTACAGAGACATGGGCTAATGATAAAAGCAGATGGGAATTATAATCTGGTTGTAGTATGTATAGGACAGATAGATTAGACAAGTAAAGGGGTGGGTGGCAGTTGTTGTAAGGGACTGGATTAAGTGTAATTAGGGAAGGAGGGAAAAGGTAGATGTGCCTGTAACACACAAAGACAGTATTACCTTTTTTAAATAAGAATCATCTTTATTGATTTATCACTTATGACATAGGCAATCATACATGTATATAAATGAAAACAAACTATATTAACATATTGTCAGTTGCAAATAGTATACATCACATATAATCTTCTATACAGTCATTGTCAATTGAACATTATGTAGCTCATTCAGTTCCTGCCTTCCCTTAAACCTCATTTCTCCTGCAAAACATTATTCTGCATGTATTGTTCCCACAATTCCCATTTTCCCTGTGTAATTTGCTCCTACCCTTTTCTAATTCCAGTTCTTTTACCTCTGTTACTATATTCACTGCTTCTAGTGCGCTTGGTTTACACTTTTATTTTCATTTTCTAGTAATTGCTTTTTTGGCAGCCACCAGAATTAAACTCACCAAGGCCTTACTATGTCTAGGCACGCTCAAAACAAAATTATACCAATCTGCTCACCCAGTATTTCTGACAGAGTAGTCTGCAGGGAATGTTTAAATTCTGCCAACACATTACACTTCCAAAAAATACATTCCCAATTACCTATTTCTAGTTATTAGATTAAGTTTGTATTTGGTGGTTTGCGGTTAAAAATGGGGTGGTGAGATATACAGGGTGGCGATGGGTGTAGGGTGAAAGTGGGGTGATGATCACTTAGGGGGAGGGGAAGAGTACCACTAGAGAGATCACTGGATGTGAAAGAAGATCCAGTCTATCAGACTGCCACAGGGAGAGGTTTTATGGAGGTTTTCTAGTATTTTGTGCTTTTGTTGGTTTTTGATGTTAAGTTATATTGTTGAATGTTAAGGGGCATGAGGAGTTGTGGAGGTCTGTCCAGTTGATATTTCACCTTCACATATGGTTACCATTTTATTATTGGAGAGCCAAGAGAGGATGTCTTCTAATGTAGAGATATTGTCCCCTGGGGGGATACCCAAAACGCCTCCATTTACAATCTAACTGAGGAAAAATTCTTTGGAGTCTGTTTGGGGTATAAAAATACCTATGCAAACATTTCCAGGCAAAAATCCTTAATTTGCTAGACTTTGTTGCTTATTTGGGAGCCATACATATGTTGTCACTTTGTTTCTTTGTGAATTACATATCTAATCTGTCATCCTAATCCTTTCTAACTTCCTTTGATTGATTCATATAATTATCACACAATATTGTATATGCCCTACTAATTATCCCTTTTTAACAGTAGCTTAATTTCTAGATTCTACAAAAGTTGTGGTCTTTCACTTAGGATCCCCTCCCAATTCCTTTCTCTTTGCCAAAGACAGTTATTACCTTGTTAATAACACAGGACAGAATGGGTAGAAGTGAAGCTTGTGGAAAGGCATTAGATATAGGTCTTGAGACCCATCAGGCATTAGATGCCGGTCTCAAGATGCATAAGGCATTAGATACAGGTATCTTGACATATCAGGTATTAGATGAAGTTCTCAAGACGCATCAGCTATTAGATACAGGTCTCAAGATGCATCAGACATTAGATGCAGTTCTCGAGACACATTAGGGATTAGATACAGGTCTCAAGATGCATCAAACATTAGATGCAGGTCTTGAGATGCATCAGGCATTAGATACAGGTCTGGAGACACATCAGGCATTAGATACAGGTCTTGAGACGCATTAAAGAGGAAGGATGAGTTCTTGGCAAACAGAATAAGGGATCAGAGAGAGGAGGAAGAATGTGATGATTATGGTGGATTCAAGCATGCCAGAAGCTGATTGGAGTGTGTCAGTATCCTGGTTATTGAGAAAGAAGGCCCCAGAATGGAGACACGTATCCCACCTTGTTCAGCAGTGCACTTGGAATAACAGAATGCTGGGTGTGGTACTGAGCAAAACTGATTGAAGTGTATACATGTGTGGGGAGTATCAAAACAACTACAAGTGAATGCTGATTGTGTGGCTCTGGGTAGGCTGTTGTTATTGCTGTATGACCATTTGGGGTTAATCACTGCATGTAGGGAGAATTAGTGGGAAAATAGTTTGGGGATTTGAAAGAAATGAGGGAGGAGATCAGCTATGGCTAATAATTGGGAACATCTTAAGAGATGCAGTGAAGAAATAAGATTGGTTGTTTGATAATTAATTGACTGGAAACGAAAAAAGAGGTGGTGCTCCTGTGTCTTAATAGAGTGGTTAAAGAGGCAACAGGAGAAAGACCTAAGTCAGTAATGACAAACCTTTTGGGTTCAGCATGTTAAAAATTCGGAAAGTGCCTAACTTGACTCTGTTGGCGTGTCACCCCCCCCCCAAACAAAAATAAATAAAAAATAAAATAAAATAAATAAATACATAAATAAAAAATAAATATATAAATAAATAAATAATAAATAAAACACCATAGCTCTTAATATATCAGGAATAAATCTCAACAGAGTCAGGGACAAATCTAGAAATAAGAGTCGTGGACAATTTTAAACCATTCCTACAATTATTCTGAGACAATGACAGAAAAAATGAACGTGAATTAATATACATTTTCTGAAGTAAAATAAGTCTATAAATCTAATTATTGTCATTATTAAGTGTAAAAAGTCACCAGTTTTAGGATGGATTAAGAGGGACAGTCGTCAGGAATGTAAAACAGCACATGCTTAGAAAGGCAGACTACTTGCCCTTTGCAGAAGTGTAACCACAAAGAGAAAACAATGTTAGCTCTGCCTTTTGCAGACTCTACTGAGACAGTATACCGAAATAGTCTTTGAGGTTAATAACTTCCTTACCTCTGCAGCAGTGTTGTTGAACTGGCTCCTGGCACAAAATAATTCAATGCACTTTACACAAATGCAAAATCAGTTTCTTTGGTAACTCGGGTGTTGGTGAATGCTGGCGTGTCACCCAGAATGTCGTTATGTGTCACCTTTGACACGCGAGTCATAGGTTAACCATCACTGACCTAAATTGTTGCTCTAATTTCCTTTTCTTTGTCTAGTCTAGGGAGTATTCAACTTATTTTGTGTACCCAAGTCTCTTGCTAAGTTATATCTCAACAGGGTGGAATCTTTTACCTCTGATATATGAAAAATCGCTTAGCCAATATAACTCTTGACTACTTATCTGACATTTCTTTAAAACAGCGTCTGAAAGCACTCCTTTTGAGTTTCATTGATGGACTGTTAGTGGCTTTTTGCAGTTCTGACTTTGGACTTAGTTATATGTTTGTCTTGGTAATGTAGTTACTAATGATCTTGTGTTTATCACATATTTATATTTTGTATGTTAATTGCTATTTTTGTTCCTTTTGTCATTTGTGCACATTTATATTTATTTGTATGTGTGTGCATGTGCGCGTGTGTATGATGCTATTGGCTAACAACAAAAATGCAAAACACAGAATGTAAAAAGAGCAAAAGAAGAAGTAGAGTATAAATAATAGCAAATGGTCTTCTGACCAGCAGCCACAGCACTGAACTTAAATATACTGACTCCATGATTACAACTCAAGAAAAAAAGACACACATTTCTCATAAAATAAGAGCTGACAGCAGCCCCCATTGCCTAACTGTGTGACAGTGACTAGTCATTTAACCTGATATAGCTCCTGGGCTGAGTCTGAAAAAAAGCCCATAGAATTCCATGGTCTGCTCCAGAAAACAAATAGAAATAAAATAATAACTGTCACACTCAATTGGCAAAAACATAATAGAATATGTAAAACCACCCACAAATTTTAAATAATACCTTAAATCTATAAAACAAAGTAAAACAAAAGTGTTTTCATTACCATAGCTCCCATAACACCCTACTGTAACTTAAATATATTAACCCCATCCGGAATTATTGATGATCGCACAAACGGACATTCACTTTAAATTGCACCCACTCAGTGTCCTTAAGAAAACCCATTCGTCTGTATGTGCATTTGCACAAATGGATTATACCCAGTATATTTATATGTATGTATATGATTAGATCATGAAAAGTCGACAACACAAAGAAATGAACCTCAAAAGAGAGCAAAAAGAAAAAGTCCAAATGCACAAATCACGGACACACTACTAAAAGTGAATCACAAAAGACTGACAGCTTCTCTCCCACTGTCAGTACACCCCAGTTTCAAAACCCAGATCAAGCATTGTCTGAATAGTAGTACTGTTAGAAAAAGGGGATTTAGTAATGTAATGTGTAGGGTTCAGGTTAGGACCAAGGGCAGAGTGAGGGGTAACACCCATGAGTAAGGGTGGGTGTAGAAGACTAGGAAGGGTCCTACTATGGTAACATTATCAAAACACTGACTAAGCAGTAAGACTGTGGTGGTCATTATGGCATAAATTTAAAAATAGGCAGTTATATGATGTGTAAATTAAAAAAAAAAAAAAAGTTAAATGGTATCCAATAACAAAGGTCATTTTCAGTGGTCCAGAAACTAAGTGCTATGATATTTTACAGGTAAGTCTCCGACTTGTATTGTTGGGATGATTCTGTTTGTGTTCTTTTTAGTATGGTTGGGGGGGGGACTGGATTACTGTTTGTCTTGCATTACATTTACAATATTGCTTGTTGCAGCTTTTTTTAAACTCTAAAACTATATTTTCCACAGAGTCATGGTGCTTGAGTTAAAGTTGCCCTGTCCATATTTTAGTGCATTAATAAAATGCTGCTTGGAGAGGCAGGGCCAAAGATATGCTTCAGGTCTTGGCACTTATAGATACATATTTTCAGCATGAAATGGTGCATCTTTTGCATACGGAGACTAGCCTATCAGAGTTTAAAAAGCGCTTAGCTGTGCACTATCAATGGAGGAATTTCCAGACAGGGATTTTATAGCTTTATGAGGTGAGACAAATCCATTTTTCATTAGTCTGCCATACTACTATCTGCTCTTCTTTCAGTTTTTGCGTAATAATTAATAGGGTTCTGTCTTTGTTTGACTCCATGCTATATCTTAATTTTTTGCCATATCTGTTAGGAAGTTGCATTAGTTTTAGTCTTTCCCATGAAATTATGATCACATTTTTTCTTGGTCTTTTTCCCTGCCATACCTTTGACCACTGGAACAGTTCCACTGCTGGCACATTTGATCTCCCTACTTGCTGGTATCCAAGGACACTGAGAGCAGAGAGATGTGAGAGTTAAAGATCATGGCCAAGATCTTGCGGGAATCAGAAAATTTACTGTATGCTTCCAGATTCTCCTTCCTTTGGAAAATGATACATGCACCATTGAAACAGGGTCATCAGTACTGGTGCAGTGTTGCATGCATGCATGCTTGCACACACCCAGGCATCTACCTCCAGCTGCAGTGTGCACCTCTTGGCAAGCCATGCTGTTGATCACGGCCCATCTGCTGCTGCTGCGTTTCCACCCAGCTTTCATCAGATGGCAGTCATACATCAGACCTAAGTGAAACATTTGTCACACGGTGGCCAAGTTAATAATTATCCTTTCACTTCCAGCCAACACCTTCAGTAACCAGGCTTGTTATTCAAACCTGGATCATCAATGCTGTACTCAAGCCTTTATCTCTCTGTACTAGAGACAGCAGGCTGAAAGTCTGATAGGAGGCATTTGGGAGAAATGCTATAGATTTGTCAAAACCTAAACAAATCGCAGGCAGGAATTTGTCAGTTTTTGTTTGAAAAGTAGGAAAAACTCATCAGTAGCACCTGTAGTCTTGATTTCTTCCCATAATTTTAGTCCGTGTTGTAGCAGAGGTTGTATCCTTTATAAGCAAGAGAAGTGTGAAGGCATTTGTAATTACAATGGGTCTAAGGAATTCTTTTCCACTCTTTAGAGACAGTCTCTTGAAAATATTATATTAATGCTACTCTTGACAGTTTCATAAAGAAGGAAGGTTAACTTTCAATCATTTTTTGATTTATATATATGCTGTCACATTTATAAATTAGTTCATATTCCTATTAGTTTATATTCAGCAGCTTTGGATCTAAACTTAAAATCCACTCTTTCAGAATAATGTGTTCATTAGTTTTATCTGTGTTGCATTAGGCTGGAATTCATTTTAAATCTGTGTAATCTTATGTTTGCGACTTTCAATTACGTTTCCTTATTTATGCTAATTTTTACAGTAATGGTCAGTGTCACTGTATTTTACTTCACTGTGCTTCAAGACCTGGGTCATACCTGAAAAGAGTGGACCAGACAACCTTCCCAGTTAACTAACACACAAATAAAGTAGGGCACTATAGTTCCTGAATCTGAAACTGCGCATGTGAACTGCTTATAGTAGTCAGGGCACTCACTACCTTTATTTTTGTTTCTGCTATGTTGCGTCATTATGATTTATCCATTACAGAGCTGTTCTCAGTTATGCTGCTAGGCCATACACATGTAGCGTATGGAGAGAAAGGCATCCTTCATCTCAGTACTTTACTAATTTATATGTGGACACATTACACATATAGTGTATGGAGAGAAAGGCGTCCTTCATCTCAGTACTTTACTAATTTATATGTGGACACATTACACATATAGCGTATGGAGAGAAAGGCATCCTTCATCTCAGTACTTTACTAATTTATATGTGGACACATTACACATATAGTGTATGGAGAGAAAGGCGTCCTTCATCTCAGTACTTTACTAATTTATATGTGGACACATTACACATATAGTGTATGGAGAGAAAGGCATCCTTCATCTCAGTACTTTACTAATTTATATGTGGACACATTACACATATAGTGTATGGAGAGAAAGGCATCCTTCATCTCAGTACTTTACTAATTTATATGTGGACACATTACACATGTAGTGTATGGAGAGAAAGGCATCCTTCATCTCAGTACTTTACTAATTTATATGTGGACACATTACACATATAGTGTATGGAGAGAAAGGCATCCTTCATCTCAGTACTTTACTAATTTATATGTGGACACATTACACATGTAGTGTATGGAGAGAAAGGCGTCCTTCATCTCAGTACTTTACTAATTTATATGTGGACACATTACACATATAGTGTATGGAGAGAAAGGCATCCTTCATCTCAGTACTTTACTAATTTATATGTGGACACATTACACATATAGTGTATGGAGAGAAAGGCATCCTTCATCTCAGTACTTTACTAATTTATATGTGGACACATTACACATATAGTGTATGGAGAGAAAGGCCTTCATCTCAGTACTTTACTAATTTATATGTGGACACATTACACATGTAGTGTATGGAGAGAAAGGTCCTTCATCTCAGTACTTTACTAATTTATATGTGGACACATTACACATGTAGTGTATGGAGAGAAAGGCATCCTTCATCTCAGTACTTTACTAATTTATATGTGGACACATTACACATATAGTGTATGGAGAGAAAGTCCTTCATCTCAGTACTTTACTAATTTATATGAGGACACATTACACATATAGTGTATGGAGAGAAAGGCCTTCATCTCAGTACTTTACTAATTTATATGTGGACACATTACACATATAGTGTATGGAGAGAAAGGCGTCCTTCATCTCAGTACTTTACTAATTTATATGTGGACACATTACACATATAGTGTATGGAGAGAAAGTCCTTCATCTCAGTACTTTACTAATTTATATGTGGACACATTACACATATAGTGTATGGAGAGAAAGTCCTTCATCTCAGTACTTTACTAATTTATATGAGGACACATTACACATATAGTGTATGGAGAGAAACGTCCTTCATCTCAGTACTTTACTAATTTATATGTGGACACATTACACATATAGTGTATGGAGAGAAAGGCGTCCTTCATCTCAGTACTTTACTAATTTATATGTGGACACATTACACATATAGTGTATGGAGAGAAAGGCATCCTTCATCTCAGTACTTTACTAATTTATATGTGGACACATTACACATATAGTGTATGGAGAGAAAGCGTCCTTCATCTCAGTACTTTACTAATTTATATGTGGACACATTACACATATAGTGTATGGAGAGAAGGCGCCCTTCATCTCAGTACTTTACTAATTTATATGTGGACACATTACACATATAGTGTATGGAGAGAAAGGCATCCTTCATCTCAGTACTTTACTAATTTATATGTGGACACATTACACATATAGTGTATGGAGAGAAAGTCCTTCATCTCAGTACTTTACTAATTTATATGAGGACACATTACACATGTATGTATGGAGAGAAAGGCATCCTTCATCTCAGTACTTTACTAATTTATATGTGGACACATTACACATATAGTGTATGGAGAAAGGCGTCCTTCATCTCAGTACTTTACTAATTTATATGTGGACACATTACACATATAGTGTATGGAGAGAAAGGCGTCCTTCATCTCAGTACTTTACTAATTTATATGTGGACACATTACACATATAGTGTATGGAGAGAAAGGCATCCTTCATCTCAGTACTTTACTAATTTATATGTGGACACATTACACATATAGTGTATGGAGAGAAAGGCGTCCTTCATCTCAGTACTTTACTAATTTATATGTGGACACATTACACATATAGTGTATGGAGAGAAAGGCATCCTTCATCTCAGTACTTTACTAATTTATATGTGGACACATTACACATATAGTGTATGGAGAGAAAGGCGTCCTTCATCTCAGTACTTTACTAATTTATATGTGGACACATTACACATGTAGCGTATGGAGAGAAAGGCGTCCTTCATCTCAGTACTTTACTAATTTATATGTGGACACATTACACATGTAGCGTATGGAGAGAAAGGCCTTCATCTCAGTACTTTACTAATTTATATGAGGACACATTACACATGTAGCGTATGGAGAGAAAGGCATCCTTCATCTCAGTACTTTACTAATTTATATGTGGACACATTACACATATAGTGTATGGAGAGAAAGGCATCCTTCATCTCAGTACTTTACTAATTTATATGTGGACACATTACACATATAGTGTATGGAGAGAAAGGCGTCCTTCATCTCAGTACTTTACTAATTTATATGTGGACACATTACACATGTAGTGTATGGAGAGAAAGGCGTCCTTCATCTCAGTACTTTACTAATTTATATGTGGACACATTACACATATAGTGTATGGAGAGAAAGGCATCCTTCATCTCAGTACTTTACTAATTTATATGTGGACACATTACACATGTAGCGTATGGAGAGAAAGGCATCCTTCATCTCAGTACTTTACTAATTTATATGTGGACACATTTGAAATCTTCCCACTCTGTATATTCCTGAAAGCATATATAGAGCTGGTTACACAGAGTATGAGGCAGAAGGCACCTTTTTTTTATTTGCATCCTCTGGTTGATGCTTCAAGTAACAATATTATATTTTAATTTTATTTTTGTTTCCGTTATTATTCCTGACAGTTTCCAGAAAGTGAACACCCAAATAATGAGAGCTCTTTATATCACACTTAATTGGGCATCCAGACACTTTACCTGAGGGTGTGCTTTTGTGAGGGATGAGCTACTTGAAGATGGATTAAAGTTCAAACTGTTCCCATAGACGGAGTTTCACTGAATCTTGCAGGTGCAGATCTTTAAGTTACATTCCCTAAGGATAAACAAAGCAATGGATAAACCATCCTAACAAAAAAATCAGACACCTGCAAGAATCTTATCGCAAGTACTACCACTGGGGTGGAGTAAGGGGCACGGAGATAACCTTTTCTAGCCTTGAGTGGGTGTGGCTAAGGTATATTCAGCTAGTCGTGGGGGCAGGGAGAAACAGATCCTGTGGGGAAAATATCACTCTACTTTCAGTCAGTGTGAGAGGAGGACTTCAGTGCACACCGTTAGTATATCGTTTGTGTGTAACATACTCCAAACACTCTTCACTTACTGCTTTCAGCATTAAATTGTACTTACTTTGCTAACAGCACTTAGATATTGGGCTTAACCACATGCCAAAACTGTTTTTAGGCTTGAGACGCAGTTAACTTTGTGCAGCACAGTAATGTAATGTGATCAGACATCGTAGTTTTTGTCTTGAATTTGTCTTTGTTCTCAACTTTGGTATGGTCACCAATTTGTTTGTAGTTCACAAGCCATTTATATGTAATTTTTCACAAATTTGTTGACTTAGTCCCTCTGAACCTTCTGATTTTGGTAAAATTCTCACCTGGTTTACATGCATTTCATTTCAAATGTATACTGGTTTCTCGTTGCACTGAAGCTTGTTTGCCATTTCCTACTTTTATAATCTATGATTATTATTATTTGTCGTGACAAGTAACAAGGTTTAGTACTGTCTTACTTTTGCAGCCCTGAGTTTGCTCAGTCACACTGCTGTTTTAGTTTAGTCAGGGGATGTAATACTGCATTCTCCTCCCTACTAATGGTTCCTACATTGGTTCATAGGTTGGTACTAGGCTGTCAGCCCTAGGGCCTATACAAGCCTAGCCATAACAATTCCCTGGCTATTTCTTTCCACACTATATTTATTTATATAAACCACACTGGTTTATATAAATAAAGCATGACACATCCGTTTCTCCCCTTGTGTGTAATCTCTGCTATGTACCAAAAAATTGAGGACCTGTCTATTTAATATAGTCAGCCCCAGATCAGCTTATGAAATGTTACCAGCCTACAAGAGAGGCACCAGTGGTACAGGTCTTATTGTATTTGCTGATTTATGGAAGAGCAGATGAGATGCAGAGGCTCATAGGCAGAAAGATGGGTACTGCCAGAGTGATAGCGCAAGGTATTTGGTTTGGATGAAGAAGATGGTCCTTATGATGGAGGGTAACGCAAGAGCTAGATGAACGGAGAAGAAGGGAAGGTTATACAAGTTTGGATGGCAGCCCCGTACTCAGCTGCCCTATGTAAGTCACTGTAGCACTGCATGCTCTGTAACCTATCACCAACTTGGTTCCTGCACTTCATGTTTGAGCTGGTCTGATGGCCTTGTTTTCTTGACTGCATTATACCTGTGTAACATGTACAGTATCACTGCAGGTGTCTTTACTCAGATGTTTATATAGTGCATATAGAAATCTTACATTATGCACTTCAGTACGGCTACTTTAGATTGGTTAAAAATATAGAGTGTAAACTATGGATTCCATCGGTTTGGTCGACATCTATTCAATTGACCATATTTGGTCGACTATACATAAAACAATAGGTGTGTTGAGATCAACATTCCCTGGGTAGTGGAATGTTTCCTTTCCCCGGGGATTGTGAGAACTCAGAGTTAGTGTAATATAATTACTGGGAGGTTGCAGGTTGCTTGCTCCCTGCAAAAAACAGTGTTTTAAAGTTGCATGCACTAAGGTTCTTCCCTGGCACATGTGAACTAAGAAATTGCATTTCTGTTTTCGACATAGAGTGGTTTACCTTCAGAATGTCAACATTCATGTTAGTTGACCAACTGAAGGTAAATCTTCTCTACATTTATGAGCATCTCAGCCAGTAAATTCTACATTACTAGTATGTAATCCCAATGCGTTAATCCAAGTACCACTTTTCTAGGGAACTTCAGCTACCCCTCCATTTACTAGAAGACATATACATCCTTCAACATGTAAGGCCAGAGATTTCTGGATGTTGTCAATGCAAACTCTCTGAACCAGTTAGTCTGCTCCCCAATGAAGGGCAATGAAATCCTGAACTTGATCCTCTTGATCCTTACCAGTATGAAACAGTTGTGCTTCCTACCAGTTAAAACTCCCTCCCTGGTCAAATTGGACCACAAATCAGTCACATTAAAACTGAAACAAGAAGCATCCTTCAATACTTTAGTATTCAGAGATTACATCAAGATTAATCTACTGAAACTGAGTGATAATGTAACCACATTCAGTATCCCCTTCCAACTCAGTGACCCCAGTACTTATACAGAATCCTCTACCACCAAATTCTATGCACATGTGAATACCTG
The DNA here is from genome assembly GCF_019279795.1 of Protopterus annectens. NCBI lineage: Eukaryota > Metazoa > Chordata > Ceratodontiformes > Protopteridae > Protopterus > Protopterus annectens. Next base: position 90,564,191 of record NC_056739.1, on the reverse strand, counting down.
AATAGATGCATCTGTCCCCCTATAAAGTAAATGCAATACCAAATTCAAAAAAAAAAATCTACTGAGCTGGGACCCAGATAATAAACAGTCTCTATAATAAAAGAAAAAAACTCATTGCAGATGAAAATAAATGTAACTCTAAAGATGCAAAAAAAACCTCTTGCTAAACTAAACAGTAAACTGATAAAATCAGCCAAAGCCAGATATGAAGTAAAAATTGCCACTTGGACAAAGGACAACCACCAAGCCTTCTTTAACTTTGTTAGAAGCCTTAGAAACAATCCCCAACACTGTGCAGTGCTAATAGTAAATGACATTAGGTACTTCGACCCAGATGACATGACCAATCTACTAGCGGATAAATTTACCTCTAATTCTTCCCATTCCCAGTTCTCATACTCACATCTGCATCATTCTCAAATCTCCCATGGACAAGTCTTTAAGACACTATCTAAGGCCAAGAACACTGCTGGGATGTTCACTAGCCAGACTAAAACAGGACCTGTCAGAACCCTACAGTGGCTATTCGATATCAGCCTCCAAACAGGCTTTGTGCTTGAAAAAATGGAGGACTGCAACTACGGCAACAGACCTGGAAAATTATAGGCCCATGTTCTGACCAGCCTCATTTGTAGGGCTATGGAATTAATAAATAAGGACATAGGTGACCTACAAACTGTTGGCCCAAGCCAGTTCACATTTGTTAAGGGCAGGTCTTGCCTTCTTAACCTGGTTGACTTCTTCAGGAAGGTTACTGAAGCAATACGTGAGGGCAGATCAGTGTATAATGCATATTTAGACCGCATAAAGGTGTCTGGCACCATCCCACACTTGAGTATTGTAAATAAAGTATCACAGCTAGATATTAATACCTGTGTAACTCACTAAATAGCAAATTGTCTCAAAAACAGTACCCAGGAAATTAGGATGGGCTGTTCCACCTTCTGCAAAAGACCTGTCACTAATGGTGTGTCCCAAAATTCAGTCCTCGGACATCCTCATTAGCATTTACTTCTCAGAAGTAAAAGTTACTGTAAGGGTATGTGGCTGACCAAGTTTGCAGAAAACTGTAAATTTAATGTAGTCATTAACTCCCCAGAGGACACCATGATCCTGTAAGTGAGCCTTTCTCAAACCAATAGCTGATATCAAAACCATGGAGTTAAGCTGAATGCTAAGAAGTATATAATGGTATCCTTCAGCAAGTAAGGAGTCCCTTGTAACTATCGCATTAACAACACACCCCTAAAAACTGATCTAGTAGTTAGGGACCTGGGAACCTGTGAGAGAATGAAGTGTCTTTCAATAATATGCTTACAAAGTTGTAAGAAAGAGCTTTCCCATTGCATAGCTTACTACTACTAAGGTATAGTGTCCAGTTTGTGGGATGTGATCATTCCACAGTATTCCACACTCATCAGGATGATCATTGAGTATAATTGCCCCTTCAGTATGTACCTGTCCAGACACCAAGAAAATCAAGGGACTAAATCATAAAAACTATGCAGAATGTCTCAACGTTTTGTCCTTCTCAGTATCACACAGGCTACTGAGGGGAGATTTCTGCCTGATGTACAGAGTCTCATCAGACCCTGTCCTGTCAGACCTACTGTGCATTCACAAGCTCATTGGGGGCAGAAACACCTTTTCAAAAGATCTAAATATCTTTTGCAACATAAATGGAACAGATGAATCACAGAGAATACAATTTCTTTGGAATCTACTTCCTGTCCATATAAAGCAAAGTGCTTCTCTTATACTAGTCAGACATAAATTGAACAACTGGATGGGTAACCACATATTCGCCCTTGGTTTAGTACACCTGTCCCTCATGAATAGGAACAAAATGTAAATAGTCTGCTCATCTCTAGATTATTCACACTTAAAATAAACACCCATTCAAAAGGGGTCTGGCAGTTGGTTTATAGGATTAAGGAGCTGTTTCCTGTGTTCCAGAGGTGCAAGGTTTGATTCCCTTAGCCTCCATTGCCTAACTGTGTGACTGTGAGCAAGTCAGTTAACTGAACATTGATACTAGGCTGAGTGTGCAAAAGATCTGTGGAGATCACAATGCTATCTCAGAAAACAAACATAAATAAATTAATAAAATATAAAGGCTGAAAACTTCATGGAAATGTATGGCTAGGCTTCTAAAGATCATCAAAGATCAATAGCCAAGTAAGTACCTACAAACCTATGAACTGCAATGTTCTTCACGATCCCGTTCCCAGCAGAGTCACTGTACATTCCAATAATTATAATAATAATGTTGCATACATCTGCATAGACACAGCTGTCATTTTATTGTCTTGCACACTGCAGCTAGGGTATAGATCTCAAGCTTTTACATATTTTTATGATGCAATCACCAAAACTCTATTAATAAAAAAAATGCTTTTTCAGCCAGAGCAGCCCTTCCCCCAAATAAATAAATAATAAAAAAAATACTTGACCTTGAGAACAACTTTGAAGTTTGCCTGTTGTTGCATTAAGTGTAGCTAGGACAAGTAACTGCATCTGTTTGTCTTTTCTGCATCTATAAGCCCACTGTACTGTCATACTCTTATTTATTGCCAGCTGTTTGTGTAGGAAAGCAGCATATTTTTTCTCTCCAGATACTTATGACAATGAAAATATTTATTTTGTGTTTCATTCATAAACTATTCAGGCATAGATACTGCTTACATTATACCAAATACAAATGAGAACTGAGTAGAAGGATATTGCATTTTTGAAACTAACATTGTTGACAACAAAATAAAGCCAAGTAAAATAAAATATGCCACACAGCACAAACTAATGTATCCTATCTTGGGAAGCTAAAGGAAATACTGAAACACTGTACACACGTGTGTGCTTGTGTGTGTGTGTGTGTGTGTGTGTGTGTGTGTGTGTGCGTGTGTGTGTGTGTGTGTGTGTGTGTGTGTGTGTGTGTGTGTGTGTGTGTGTGTGTGTGTGTGTGTGTGTGTGTGTGGACTCTAACGTCGGATTTTACAAGAATCTGTAAAAATTCTGTTAAATATTCAACAGGTAAAGAATTGCATTTGCCAGATTAGTTCCAAAAGCTGAAACAATGCTGCCAGTGTTTGGAAGTGTAGCTTTTTACATGAAAATAGAATAAGTGCTGCAATTATATACCCAACTCTGTTGCACAGAGAGATAACGGCCTGAGTATGACCTAGACAGCCTCAGATGGAAGTGCTAGAGCATCCGGATTAGGGAGGGTAGGAGTATACTGCTGACATCTATTAGCTAATCCTGGTGGGAGATGACTGCTAGTTCCAGTATGCTAATTGCTACCATGTAAGAGAAGGATTGCAGATGATGAACATGGTCATAGATGCAGTATGTGAGCTTGGTCCTGCCAATCTGGTAATAGTAGCCATCTGCATTTTGTGTGTGTGTGTGTGTGTGTGTGTGTGTGTGTGTGTGTGTGTGTGTGTGTGTGTGTGTGTGTGTGTGTGTGTGTGTGTGTGTGTGTGTCTTTGCATACGTGTGTGTGTGTGTGTGTGTGTGTGTGTGTGTGTGTGTGTGTGTGTTTGCATACGTGTGTGTGTATACATACAAAAGAAGGCATAGCAGGACCTTCCATGGCTGTGTGGGTGCTCACATCAATCACTAGGGACTGGAGATAGAACCATAAGTAGGAAAACCCTGATGGCTGCCTGAATGACAACTTCAGTGGTCACCTCTCACCTCAGAGGAAATGAATGGGTTGGCATCAAATTTCACCCAGTGTGAAATAAATAGGCCAATAACTGTGAGGAATGCTGATGGTCAATAGGTAGCAGGGACCAATAAAAAGCTGATACTTTATGGCATCATTGCAGTTTTCATCTGCCGATTGCAAACTGTATACAAATAAATCATATTTTATGCAGGGCTTTATACCCTACTGAGCTTACCCAGGCAAAGCTGCATAAAATAATAAAAAGTAGCAACTGAGTACTTGAAGTAGAATATAAAGCTCACTGATGACTGCACTTTCCTTGCCTTTGCTTGCTTCTTTCCTAGGGAAGGAAAGCAAACTGCATCTGTCCACAATGCAACAGGTCCTCTTTGCCAATCATGTCAGCACTGTAAACAACCTACTGATGTGACTGGCAGAAGTACTTGAATGTGGTGTGCATTGAACCCCAGGAAAAACAAGGTATTTGCAGTTTATTCTAAAATGAAATGGACAATCCAGTGTAGCAATAATGTATTCCAGGATCAGAATGCATATTCTGCATGTGATGACCAGCATTTACCAGTTTTGCACATGTAGAGATGACTTGTGCATGATCTAGGAAGAGAACACATGGCAAATCATTTGCAGACCTGCCTCCTTTCCCTCTCAGAGGGGTCATAAATCTGTTGCGTGAGTAGAGGTTTGGATTTATATAAATCTTTGCTGCATAAAACAGAGTAGAATCTATTGCCCTTCAGAAGCAGGCCATCTCTTCTGTCACAGTTGTGTGAGTGTCTCAAGCCATGAAAGAGAGGAAACTTGACTCCTCTGACTGATAAAAAGGGTGAGTGGAGGAGGCAGAGAATACTTTAGCTAACAAAATGTAAAGTATTTCAAAAAAGCAATTCATTAAATCACTCTGTATAGCTGAAACAAAAAGGTTATATGTAAGTCTATTTAGAAGTTAAAAGAATACATTCATTGAGTCATTCATCAAGTCTCATTACCCATTTATTAAGTTCAGACTCACAGATATGTAAAAAGAAAATATTGGCTCTCATTTGGTATTTGATCCATAGACGTCCAGCATTCTGAGTTGCTATCACTGTCGCTGGACTAACAAGAGCCTCTGAGTCATGGTGACCAAGAATATATCCCAGCAAGCAACAGTATAAAACACAAGTAAATCATGGACAGGATGTAGTCCATCACATCACATAACCCTTGCTCGTGAGAGCACACACACACACACGCACACACACACACACACACACACACACACACACACACACACAAGCGCGTGCACACACACACACACACACACACACACACAAGCGCGTGCACACACACACACACACACACACACACACACACACACACACACACACACACACACACACACACACACACACACACAGGAAGCTAGAGATCTGGCAGAAAACCCATGTGACACAGGAGATCATACAAGCTGTGCACAGTACGCATCCCATTTGGGGACCAGATCAGAGAACAGTGAGACAGCAGTTCTAACCTCTTCACTGCTGTACCGCCCCATATGCTGTACAGAAACTCTTATACAAATCAGCAGTTCAGAGTACATGCATTCTAAGTGAATGGATGGGACAAACTGGAGCAAAAGGAATTAAAAAAAAACAAAAGTCATACTATTGAAGACAGAAGAACCTTTAGCGAAATACAAATTTGTCAGTATTGAAGTCAGTGGGTCATCTTGGGATATAACAAATTTTAAAATAATGCAAAACACTTAAAAATGATATAGGGACACTAGTATGGCTTACAAAAAATCAAGATATGATAAAAAAATTCCACCAGAGTGGGTTTTATTTATCTTGTACTGTAGGGTCTTTGCCTAATGGTGCTGTGCTTTGATCGCTGAAGATTTATGCAAATGTGTTATCCAATCTGTTTTTACTTGGATGATTCAGGATTAGATATATTTGTAATGCTTTCAATTCCATTTTGTTAAGAATATCTTTAATTCTAGCCAGCCCAGTGGCATAGAGTGATAAAGCCCTGACTACTGCCCAGCTGACCTTAGGGTGGACAGGTGGTGCCTATCCGAGAGGTAAAGGAGGTGATTCTTGGCCAGCAATGTCTGCCACTCTGTTGCCATGGAATAGAGCTTTTATGAACACTGAAAGCAGTGGACAATTTAGCGAGGGGCATACATTAAAGCTGCCTGAGTTGGTGATTGTAGCCCCTGTCCCATATATGAAGGAGCATGCATATGTTGGACATGGTGGGAGTGTTGCAACTCACTTCAGTGCAGGAGTTAAGGTCAGAATACAGGCTCTCTCATTGCTGGAAAGCTGGTGAGAGCACAAGCTTCAGTGATATCTGCCTGGATGATGACCCACTGCATGGAGTCTCGGCCTAGTGACTCTGAGGGTTATCCTCACTTCCAGGTTATGAATGGACACATTTGCCATTAGGGAGGCTGGATGTTTGGTGGGCAGAGTGCAGGAAAAAAAAGAATGTCATTAATTCTTTATAGCTGAACTGCAAAATAGTTCTGACAGTAAAGCTCAGATAATGCATGCCTTGGAAATACTGTTCTTAGCACTACTAACACCCCAAACTATAAGCTCCATCTCATCCCAATGTTATCACCTGATACTGAGTTGATCCTTTGTAGGAATCTGAGAAACATCTCTAACGGCATTTTGATATCCTTGCTGGATTAGCTGGAGCCGTATCAAATGCTGAAGATGGATCTAATTATTTATCTGTAGTTTATAGTATTAACTGTTACTAATAAATATGCTGAGCAATTTCTGGACTTCATTAATGCACACCCAGTATTCCCCGAGTGTATTTGCCCCTACTAGAGGGTCAAATATATTGGATATTATCATTACAGGGCATAGTATAATTACACTTTCCATAGTTAATGTCTTACCATTAAGTAGTGGTCCTCATATTACAACCCAGCCCAATACACTTACAAACCCTACTACCTTCAGAGATTTCTCTAAGGCAAATTTACTACAACTATATGATGACCTCAGGACCTTCTAAATACTTCCCACCACTCCCCCTTGTAGACCCAAGAGCCAACACTAATGCATTTGTGGAGGGCTTCTTTTTTCACCACAGTACGTGCATTGTTGGTCTCCATCCACAACACATACAGTGCCACATGGAGGAACATTGATGCAACCCTAGAATAAGTAAGTTGCATAACAAGAGGAAAAAAAAAACTCCTCTTCCTATGTAAAAAAACAGAAAACCCCACATCTCAAAATTAAACTCAAGAAAGCTAAACAAAGACCTTAGAAACAAAAATCAAAACTTCCAATGCCAGGTATGAATTCAAAATTGCCTCCTGTATCAAACATAAGTCCTTCATCTATTTTGGAAGCCTTAAAACAATACTCAGCATTGCTCTAAGTTGATGTATAATGACTTTATCTACGCTGCTCTAGAAGATATAGCAGATCTTTTAGCAGACAAATTTAGTTCAAACTTCTTTCCCCACCTCCACCTAGTCTACATATGCCTGTCCCCTTGTCAGCTCCCCCCCAATCATATCTAGCCCCAACGTTTCTATTGAAGGCAAAAAAATGTTGGCTCAGTGTGGCCTGGCAGTGTTCTGGGAGTTGTTCTTTGCCAGTATGAAGCATTGTCTTGCTAACTTTGTGCCATAATTTGTTCAGCCCCAGTCTTTCATCTGGCTTTGTGTCAGGCTTGCAGAACTATAGTTGACTTTCCTCTGCACAAAGAAGGCCCCACCATTGATCCTGGTAACAGTAGGCCCATTATCTCTAGTAGTCTTATCTGTAAGGCAGTAGAACACATCACTACGGATCTTGTAACTATGGACATCACCAGCCTAAAATCCATCAACCCAAATCAGTTTAGGTTTGTTAAGGACAGATCCTGTTTGTTTCGCCTGCTTAAGTTCTTTGCAAAACTCACTGAGACCCTTGACAAAGGTAAGTCAGTTTATGCAGTTTACCGTGACCAAGCCAAAGCTTTTGAAACCATTCCTTGCTCTGGTATCATTGATAATCTTATTAAACTAAATGTAAACCATTACGTTACCCATTGAATAACAAACTGGCTTATAAAAAGAATCCAGCATTCAACACTGGTAGTACATTCTCCAAGAAAAAGATGATTACTAGCAGTGTCCCCAGGGGTCAGAATTTGGACCACTGCTGTCTGGTGTTTACTTCTCTCATGTCAAAGGGCTTTGGCTGACTATATTTGCTGATTACTACAAATTTGGTGCCATCACTAACTCTCCCAGGAACTCCCAAATTCTACAAGAAGGGCTAACATGCACAAACAAATGGTGCCACAAATATGGTTTCAAGATAATTGCTAAAAAGTGTAGTGTCATATCCTTTGTCAAATAGGAACATGCTTCTACCACATTAATGGTACCCTCCTCAAAACAGACACTGTTGTCAGACACTTAGGTACATTTGTTGACAAAAAAAAATCTCCTTTGATCACCAGACACAGTTGTTAGGAAATCCTTCTATTTAACTCAGCTGATTACTGTGGGCATTTCCTCCAGGTCGAAGGATGTGTTCGTACTCCTCTGTTCTTCCTTTGTTGGCCCATACTTTATTACAGTGCTCCCTCTGGTAAATACCTGCCCAGCCATATACTCCAACTTGAAAGAGCCCAGTGTTTCCTCACATAGAAATTCAGGGACCTGAGTTCCATTACCTATACAGAATATCTTAGAAATAATTTTCCCTTCTTGTTTCATACAGACACCTTAAGGGTGACCTCTGTCTGGCCTACAGGGCCTCAAATGACCCAGTCATGAAAACCGGCAACACCAAGAATACCTGTACTACAGACATTAACCTTCGCCGTAATGTTAACTTAACCTGATGGCTTGATAGTTATCTCAGTCAACAAGTTCCTCTCCCTCAAATGCAACCTGAATGAATGGATGGGTAACCACAACTACATCCCCAGTCTCACTTCATAAACCATTGTGGAGAGGTGTGTCATGCCGTGGAATTTGCAGTGGTTAGGCCACAGATGATCTACCTGATCAGTTGCCTAGTAACAACCTATGGACTTGTAATAGCGTTGTAGCTTGAACAGTGAGACAAGCCATCCCAGAACATGTGCCTATTTGGACTTCCATTAGTTTGATCTTCAGATTGTTGAGTTGTATAAATGTGGGCACAGGTTGGAAGGTAGCTGCAGGGCAGTTCACCTGCTTGAAGATAAGCTTATTCCAGATATCCATTATACAGTATGCCATTTAGAAATCGCACATAAGAAGAGAGTATGCTTGTATTATGACATTTTTGCTGCATCATTTGCCTGCCTGCGGTTTCCTTGTCGATGCTAGTTTCTGTAGTCCATCCTCCTTATCTGTCCTTAAGGATGTGAGGAAACCATGCATTGTTTTAAATAAGCATACCAAGAAGAAATATGGTTTCTTTTCCCTCACTATATAGTCCATTGTTCAGTGTAGAACATTGAATGCATCTGATATGAACTACCCTGGATTTTTGCTGGGCTGTGTTTAAATATACTGACTATGAGGTCTTAGCTACTGTTTTAACTCAGCATCCTGCTACCCATTGTGGCCTTGAATTATATTTATTTATTTTAATTTATTTACTGGGGTAGTACCCTGGTCACTATTTGAACTGAAACATGGCTTTTTGAGAACAAAGGTAATATGTCTCTCTAAAACAGATAGAATCTTTCCCATCATCAAAAGTTATCTGGCAATCTGTAAAATCACTGAACCAAGAAATTACAGACCAGGCAGATTTTTTCCCTGAGAGGAAAGAGATTTCCTTTGCAGAAACATTGCCTTTTTAAAGAGTAGTTAATGACCTGTTACTGGTGAGGGATCGTTAATTATATTAGATATTTGTCATCCTTAAACTGAGCAGCAGTTGACATTGTAAATCATGGAATCTTGACTGACCACCAATATATCCAGTATGGTCCCTCTTCTACTGTTCTCAATTGTAATGCCTCCAACTTTTTAGTTATAATCAGTAAGTTGGTTGTGGACTGAATTCTTCTGAGAGCTACCCAATGACATATGGGGTGCCACATGGCTCAGTCTTCCTCCTTTACTTTTCATGGTGCATGTGTGTCTCCTTTGCAAGAGATCATTCCAAGTGGAGGTATATGATATGACTGCTGTACTGTTAATTTTCAGCTCTGCTTCCCTTTTTTTCCCGCAGGAGTGTGTCTCTGAATTTTACAACTGCTGTAGACTGCCTGAATACTAACCTTCAGTGGCTAATCTCAACAAAAATGAGTGTTTGCTTATGTATACCACTGTTTGTCATTCCCATTCATCCTTCCCTTCTGCCCTAACATTTACAGAGGCAGCACACTGAGTCTGTGCCGTCTGAACAGAACACACAGCTGCTGACTGGCACACAGTAATACACACAGACTAGGTGTCAGTTATTTTCACATCATTTTATTATTATCTTAAAATATTTCCCAGAGTGCAAGCACTTCATAACATAGTCAGTCTTAAATATCTTGGTTTTAATTTTCTGGGTCCTGAATAATCTGTATTTTGTATGTTTAAAAGAGCTTCTATTGTTCTGTGTCTTAACAAGATCCGTTTGATTATCTTGTGAGGAGCTGCTCATTGTTAGAACTTCTCTGGAGCCTCACTAGCCAATCTGTTCCCTAGCTAGCACTGGACCTTTGAAATCAGTTACGTTCTATGATATAGGCATGTGATATTTACAGATGGTCCTGAAGTGCAGGAGGGCATATTTAAACTCATAGAGAGAGATTGTTTTTATTACCATAACTTGAATTGATTTGACCTTTCACTGAAAAGTTATTTTTGGCTTATTTGAAGTATAACATGGTACAGCAAACTTAAAAATATGTTTTCTGAATATTTTAAACATTTATATTATAACAATATGTTTATGATTTAATTTTATACTTATGTCAGTGAGCTAGTCCAAGAATCCTATTAAACCACAACTTGCACCATAAGATAAAGAAGCAAATACATTACACATTATAATTTCAGTAACATGTAACAGCAGTTTATAATATTTGCACTTTTTTGTTTTTACTGTTGATTACTATTTGGTTTGTTTGAACTAGTTCTTCTCTGACAGCTTGGCTCCTCTTGAAACTCAACTCCCTTCAGTGCTGAAAACAGTAATACTTTTGCTGTTTAACCCCTGTAACAAACCACCATGCCAGCTGTTTAACCCCTCTGCAACAAACCACCATACCAGATGTTTGGAACAAACCACCAGTACGTGCCCCCAGTACTAGCTGTGATGGAGCTTCTGCAGCCCCAGTAATACCTATGATAGATCTTCTGCAGGAGTCGACCAAGTGAGGGAGCTGCCACTGCTGGTTGGAAAGGTGGATTTGAACCAGTTAAACTCCTACGTTATTTCCTTGGACAGGTATCATATCATCTCAGAACTCGGTGTGCAGTGGTTTGTGCATTACACATACACACACCCCTGTGTGTGTGATGTGTCAGTATTCTGTCTCCATCAGCTGCACCTCTGTATGATCTCCAGATCCCCAGAGATTCTACCACAGGAGTGTGCCCAGGACCCTTGCTCCTCAACCCTCCCCACCAAAGAGAGGTGAGCAGGCTTAAGAATCATCATTCCTCTCCAGCCCAACACCAGCTCTAACACATACCTGGTAACTGAAACTGGGTTGGTTGTGTCATAGTCAGGGCTTTATGCTTCTACACCAACAAACCCAGTTTATAATATTTACGTTTGAGACAACAGTTATGATATTTACTGTTAAAGTGACTGAGTAGTTATGGTGTTTACAACAATAGCAGAGTGAGATAGTTGTAGGTAGAATATTTACATATACAATATCGTAAGATGTTATTTGTCTACTATAAACCTCCTGAGAATTTGCAGGTAGATTATGAACAACTCATGTTAATGTCATCAAAATGTTTGGTGTCAGAATACATAACAATGCCAAGGTATGCTGCATAACATTAGGTAGCCAAATATATAACAGAGTATTAACAGTGTCAAAGTATAATACGTAACATTAGGTAGTCGAATACATAACAGAGTATTAACAATGTGAAAGTATGCCACATAACATTAGGTAGCCAGACATGTAACAGAGTATTAACAATATGAAGGTATACTACATAACATGAGGTAGCCAAATACATAACAAAATATTAACAGTGTCAGAGTATAATACATAATACTAGGTAGCTGAATACGTACCAGAGTATTAACAATATCAAGATATACTATATAATATTAGGTAGCTGAATACATAACAAAGTATTAACAATGTCAAGATGTACTACACAACATAAGGTAGCCGAATACGTAACAGAGTATTAGCAGTGTCAAGGTATAATACATAACACTAGGTAGCCAAATATGTAACAGAGTATTAACAATGTGAAGGTGTACTACACAACATTAGGTAGCTGAATACGTAACAGAGTATTAACAGTATGAAGATATACTACATAACATTAGGTAGCCGAATACATAACAGAGAATTAACAGTATCAAGGTGTACTACATAACATTAGGTAGACAAATACATAAAGTATTAACAGTGACAAGGTATATTACATAACACTAGATAGACGAAAACGTAACAGAGTATTTACAATGTCAAGATATACTGTATAATATTAGGTAGCCAAATACATAACAGAGTATTAACAATCTCAAAGTATACTACACATTAGGTAGACAAATACATAATAGAGTATTAACAATGTGAAGGTATACTACATAACATTAGGTAGCTAAATACGTAGCAGAGTATTAACAATGTGAAGGTATACTACACAACATTAGGTAGCTGAATACATAATATTCATAGCACCTATTTAGGATTTCAACAATTCAGCACTGATTCTGTATCAGATTATTAGCATTTCACAGACTGTTTCTCTAAAGGAATGTTTTAGTGATAGGTACTGACTTAGTTCAGCCTGTTATCTCTGAAGCAGCAAAATGCATACAAAGTAGTTTGGTAATGTAGTCTTGAAATATAGGTAGCTGGTTTCATTACATATTCTACAATTCCTTCCATTATGGAAACTAAAAAATTGGTATGAACACATTGGCTTGCTGCAGTTGGCTGTTCTAAAAGAGACAAAATTGTGCTAGTTGTGTGTTTTAAAATGTCTAGTGTTTCCCTCTTCTCTAATACTGTCGGAAAAAAACTGGAACCTACTTCCCTCTGAACTATCTACAATTCCCTCCATAACTCTTTTTAAAAAGAAACTTAAGCTCTTCCTCAAAACACAGTGGTTGTGCCCCTGTACTAATCCTGACTGACTATCTAGCTCTTGATACATGACTCAATCCTTACCTTCAGAACCCTGCATTTACTTCATCTTAACATCTAATGATCTATTTCTCCATCATAGTATTAATTACTACTATATATAATAAATACATATATATATATATATATATATATATATATATATATATATATATATATATATATACATTGCACATGTTTTACTGCTAGATGTATTACATAACTGCTACTTCTTCCTTTCCTTTATCTGCACTTACTGTACATTATGCTATTATTCTTTCTGAATGTCTACTTGTAACAGTACTTGTACTAATCAAGTCTAATATACTGCATTTTTATACTTTATTAATATGTGACCAGTTATAATTTTTTTTTCTTTATCTTTTTTTTCTCTTTTACTGTAAATGTATTTGCATTTTAAACATGTATTTCTTTGATGTGAATTTATTTTAACTGTTTGGAGCTTATCTCCCCGGGCCTCTACTGAAAATGGACATATATCCAGCTAGACTAGCCCGGTCAACAAATGTAAAATAAAATAAAATAAAATAAATATTTCTTCAGGAAGGTGATTCTAATTAGCTAGAATAACCTTACTAAAATGTTTTGCTCCAGTTTCAGACAAAACTGAGGTCTCCACAATGTTGCAAATAGCATAAAAATGAAGCCAATATGTTCTGTTACGTCTCACTATTTTTTTTTTTTTACCAAGTATTGTATTTATTCAAATTTAACACCATTTCAGCTGTTGTTTGTTTGTACTCTTATACTATGGTAATTTGATTACTTCTAAGTACAATTATAAAGACAAAGACAATATAATATAGTAATTGTAGACGCTTCCTTCCTAGATAATGTCTGGCTAGTTGTTATTAGAATTCACCTTTCCATTATGGAAACTAAAAAATTGGTATGAACACATTTGCTTGCTGCAGTTGGCTGTTCTAAAAGAGACAAAATCATGCTAGTTGTGTGTTTTAAAATGTCTAGTGTTCTGCCTGACTTCCAGCCAAGTCCTCATTCCTTATGTTCATAACTTGTCACCATATAAAACTGTGGTCTAGGGATTTCATCCTGACTGCTTCCATGTATCCTCTATGTATTGTGTCGAAGATTCCGGAATGCAGATTTTTCAGGAATTACAACTCTAAGTCAGATAATAAAATTATTTTGTTATTCTGACAACTGATCTTCCTTATAAACAAAATCAGGGGCAGGGAGGCATTATCTTTAGTATATCTTCATATCTTGGTCAAGCACAAAAGCTTATATTGGATCGTTTATGGTTTCCCTTTGCAGACTGTCTCACATCATGGGTAACTGCAATGACTGATGTGATGTATAGATTCACACTTACTTCTTTGGATTTTTCATATTGTGCCCATATCCATCCTAAAACGATATCATGTACTATTGGGTTAAAACAACTGTCAATGTTTATTAATATGTCACCAGCATAAAACTCCTTCTTCCCTTCTAGTAATGGTGAATTTCTTCCTTCTCCTGTCTGGTTGAGCGGTCTCTGTACATGTGGTGATGTTTGCATTTGTTGTTATTATTTTTTATAACCTTTGAGCATATGCTGTGAGTGCATCGGTACTATTTTGGAATGTGTGCTATAGAACAATGCCAGTTCTATACAGGAGAAACACCTTATGCCAACACAATGGCAGCAAATGATCGATCAGAGGGGGTTAGCACTTTATCCAATGTGAACATTTTCCCTGACTTCTTCATTGCACTGCATCTCTCTTCGGACCGTCTTGTAGCAAAGTACTTAATGGCTGTAGTAAAATTAACTATTTGTGGAAAATTCCTTGGTATTATGTGACCAGTTGAAGCTATGAACCCCGACTGTGGCTTATTCTGATATTAGGCTACAAGTTGAAGCTATGAACCCTGACTGTGGCTTATTCTGATATTAGGCTACAAGTTGAAGCTATGAACCCCGACTGTGGCTTATTCTGATATTAGGCTACCAGTTCCAGCTATGAACCCTGATTGTGGCTTATTATGGTACTGGTGCTACCAGTTCCAACTTTGAATCCAAACTGTGGCTTATTCTGGTCCTGGGCTACCAGTTCCAGCTATAACCCTGACTGTGGCTGATTCTGATACTAGGCTACCAGTTCTGGCTATGCTCCCTTAGTTTATTCTGGTACTGGGCTACCAGTTCCTGCTATGAACCCCAATTGTGGCTTATTGTAGTACTGGGTTACCAGTTCCCGCTACGGACCCCAACTGTGGCTTATTCTGTTACTGGGACACCAATTACAGCTATGAACCTTGACTCTGGCTAATTCTGGTATTAGGCTACCAGTTCTAGCTACAAGGCCTAACTACGGCTTATTCTGATATTAGGCTACCAGTTGGAGCTATGAACCCTGATTCCAGCTTATTCTAATATTGGGCTACCAATTTGAGTTATGAACCCCGCCTGTTGCCTATTCTGTTACTGGGCTACCAGTTCAAGCTATGAACCCCGACTGTGGCTCATTCTGGTATTAGACTACCAGTTCCAATTATGAACCCCAACTGTGTTTTTTCTGGTACTGGGCTACCAGTTCCTTCTATGAACCCCAACTGTGGTCTTTTCTGGTATTAAGCCATCAGTTCTAGCTATGAACCCTGATTGTGGCATATTCTGGTACTGGGCTACCAGTTCCAATTATGAACCCCAACTGTGGTTTTTCTGGTACTGGGCTACCAGTTCCTTCTATGAACCCCAACTGTGGCCTTTTCTGGTATTAAGCCACCAGTTCCAGCTACAAACCCTGAGTCTAGCTAATTCTGGTGTTAGGCTACCAGTTTAAGCTATGAACCCCGACTGTGGCTTATTCTGGTATTAGACCACCAGTTCCAGTTATGAACCTCAACTGTGGTTTATTCTGATACTGGGCTACCAGTTCGTGCTATGAACCCCGACTGTGGTTTATTCTGGTATTAAGCTATCAGTTCTAGCTATGAACCCTGACTAGGGCTTATTCTACTATTGGGCTACCAGTTCCAACTATGAAATCTGACAGTGGTTTATTCTGGTATTGGGTTACCAGTTTCAGCTATGAACCCTGACTGAGACTTATTCTGGTACTGGGCTACCAGTTCTTGCTATAAACCCCAACTGTAGCTTATTCTGGTATTAGGCTACCAGTTCCTGCTACAAACCCCGACTGGGGCTTATTCTAGTATTGGGCTACCAGTTCCTGATATGAACACTGACTGTGGCTTATTTTGGTACTGGGCTACCATTTCCAGCTGTGAACCCTGGCTGTGACTTATACTAGTATTAGACTACCAGTGCCTGGTATGAACCCTGGCTTTGACTTATTCTAGTATTGGGCTACCAGTTCCAGCTATGAACTCTGACTGTGGCTTATTCTGGTAGTGAGCTACCAATTCCAGCTATGAACTCTGATTGTGACTTTTTCTGGTATTAGGCTACCAGTGCAAGCTATGAACTCTGACTGTGGCTTATTCTGGTACTGGGCTACCAGCTCCAGCTATGAACTCTGACCGTGGCTTATTCTGGTATTGGGCTACCAGTTCTTGCTACGAACCCTGACTGGAGCTTATTCTGGTATTGGGCTACCAGTTCTTGCTACGAACCCTGACTGGAGCTTATTCTGGTACTGGGCTACCAGTTCCAGCTATGAACCCTGACTGTGGCTTATTCTGGTACTGGGCTACCAGTTCCTGCTATGAACCCTGACTGGGGCTTATTCTGGTATTAGGCTACCATTTCCTGGTACAAACCCTGACTGTGGCTTATTCTGGTACTGGGGTACCAGTTCCAGCTATGAACCCTGACTGTGGCTTATTCTGGTACTGGGCTACCGGTTCCTGCTATGAACCCTGACTGGGGCTTATTCTGGTATTAGGCTACTAATTCCTGGTATGAACCCTGACTGTGGCTTATTCTGGTACTGGGCTACCAGTTCCTGCTATGAACCCTGACTGGGGCTTATTCTGGTATTAGGCTACCAATTCCTGGTATGAACCCTGACTGTGACTTATTCTAGTATTGGACTACCAGTGCCTGGTATGAACCCTGACTGTAACTTATTCTAGTACTGGGCTACCAGTTCCAGCTATGAACTCTGACTGTGGCTTATTCTGGTAGTGGGCTACCAGTTCCAGCTATGAACTCTGATTGTGACTTTTTCTGGTATTAGGCTACCATTGCAAGCTATGAACTCAGCTATGAACTCTGACTACCAGTTCTTGCTACAAACCCTGACTGGAACTTATTCTGGTACTGGACTACCAGTTTCAGCTATGAACCCTGACTGTGGCTCCTGCTATGAACCCTGACTGGGGCTTATTCTCTACTAATTCCTGGTATGAACCCTGACTGTGGCTTATTCTGGTACTGGGCTACCAGTTCCTGCTATGAACCCTGACTGGGGCTTATTCTGGTATTAGGCTACCAGTTCCAGCTATGAACCCTGACTGTGGCTTATTCTGGTACTGGGATACCAGTTCCAGCTATGAACCCTGACTGTGACTTATTCTGGTACTGGGCTACCAGTTCCAGCTATGAACCCTGACTGGAGCTTATTCTGGTATTGGGCTACCAGTTCTTGCTACGAACCCTGACTGGAGCTTATTCTGGTACTGGGCTACCAGTTCCAGCTATGAACCCTGACTGTGGCTTATTCTGGTACTGGGCTACCAGTTCCTGCTATGAACCCTGACTGGGGCTTATTCTGGTATTAGGCTACCATTTCCTGGTACAAACCCTGACTGTGGCTTATTCTGGTACTGGGGTACCAGTTCCAGCTATGAACCCTGACTGTGGCTTATTCTGGTACTGGGCTTCCTGCTATGAACCCTGACTGGGGCTTATTCTGGTATTAGGCTACTAATTCCTGGTATGAACCCTGACTGTGGCTTATTCTGGTACTGGGCTACCAGTTCCTGCTATGAACCCTGACTGGGGCTTATTCTGGTATTAGGCTACCAGTTCCAGCTATGAACCCTGACTGTGGCTTATTCTGGTACTGGGCTACCGGTTCCTGCTATGAACTCTGACTGTGGCTTATTCTGGTAGTGGGCTACCAGTTCCAGCTATGAACTCTGATTGTGACTTTTTCTGGTATTAGGCTACCAGTGCAAGCTATGAACTCCGACTGTAGCTTATTCTGGTACTGGGCTACCAGCTCCAGCTATGAACTCTGACCGTGGCTTATTCTGGTATTGGGCTACCAGTTCTTGCTACAAACCCTGACTGGAACTTATTCTGGTACTGGACTACCAGTTTCAGCTATGAACCCTGACTGTGGCTTATTCTGGTACTGGGCTACCAATTCCTGCTATGAACCCTGACTGGGGCTTATTCTGGTATTAGGCTACCAGTTCCTGCTACAAACCCTGACAGTGGCTTATTCTGGTACTGGGATACCAGTTCCAGCTATGAACCCTGACTGTGACTTATTCTGGTACTGGGCTACCAGTTCCTGCTATGAACACTGACTGGGGCTTATTCTGGTATTAGGCTACTAATTCCTGGTATGAACCCTGACTGTGGCTTATTCTGGTACTGGGCTACCAGTTCCTGCTATGAACCCTGACTGGGGCTTATTCTGGTATTAGGCGACCAATTCCTGGTATGAACCCTGACTGTGGCTTATTCTAGTACTGGGGTACCAGTTCCAGCTATGAACCCCAACTGTGGCTTATTCTGGTACTGGGCTACCAGTTCCTGCTATGAACCCTAACTGGGGCTTATTCTGGTATTAGGCTACCAATTTCTGGTATGAACCCCGACTGTGGCTTCTTCTAGTATTGGGCTACCAGTTCCAGTTGTGAACCCCAACTGCAGCTTAGAGTGAGACCTTTGTGCCAGCAGCATGACATCTACACACTTCTGTGATCTGTGTAATGCATTCTTGTGAAACACATGCTGTAGAATAGTGAGTGTATGTTTTACCTTTAAGAAGCATTTCAAGGTCAGCACATGCATATAAATAGCCAGCACATACTAGCTTCAGTTTCATTTTGTGAGTGCAGCCAGAGAATGAGCATGTATGAGTGTAATAACTAGTTTGTTTATAAATTTACCTAAGTTAAAGTTATTAAGCCTCAATCCTGATGCGTTTGTATATAATAAAGCTGCTTGAACAGACCCCGCAAAGATAGTCTATTTTATCCTGACTAGACGAGCGACATGGTGTCAGAACTGAGATTCCAGAGACTGCTTTTCAGAGCTACAAGGTGCAGAGTTAACAGTGAAGGTAAACTAAGAGATACGAGCACAAAAAAGGTCCAGGAATAAATCAAAGGTAATGAAAACTTGCACTAACGATTCATTTTATAAAAAGATAAAATAGAGAATTACAAGGCCACAAACTGCATTATTAAACAAGCAAGAGGCACAAAAGGTTATTAATTAAACAAAATGTGTAAAATTAATATATTTGATAAAGCGATTATCAGAACAGTACATAAGGGGTTCAGAATTACCTCGGATTTGCAAAACAAGCATGTTTAAGGCCAAACAGGCATGTTTAGAGTAAAACGAGCACAAGAAAAGTATAATGGTCATGAAGAAGACTAAACAAGCAAAACAATGTAATAAAGGGCAAAAAGGGTACATTAAACATAAAATAAAGCAAGGCGACTGCATATTTTTGGCAAAGCACTATGTTTTGGCATAACTACTACTTCACATGGTATTCAGGACATAACTACAGTTATTTGAAGTATCTCAAAGTGTGTAAAAGTGCTTACAGTGTGTGCTTATTACTGTGCATTTATTTTGAAGAGTTTATTTCTGTGCAAAGTGCAACTATTTCATAAAGTACAGTCAAAATACAGCCATTTTAAAAATGTTCTTGTGCAGGGTGTGTTTATTCGCAGAGTGCCACCATTACAGAGCGTTTATTGCACTGTAAAGTGTTATTTAGCAAAGTACAGCAATTCTGAGGAAGTTTCAGTGTGCTGTGTACTGTTTATTCACAAAGTGAAGTTACTTTGAAATATTTCTTACTCTGAGCTTCTTCTGCCCAATTTATTCGCACAGTGCAGTTATTTTGAAATGTTTCTTACACTGATAAGAGGTGATTTCTTACAGTTCAGTAATTTCAAGAGTATTACATTGCCCAAGAGACTTATTTCACAAAGTTCAGTTATTCAGAGGCTTGTTGTGGTATTGGACATAGTCACAAATACTGGCATAAAATTTTGACATATGTACATGTGTGTATGTTTATACATACTTGCAAAAGCCTTCACTGGTATGTGTTAATATGGCAGACGAATTTGTAAAAACCAACAACATTGGTGTTTGATCAGCATATTGCAGAGAATTGGAGAATATTTGAGCAAGAGTATGATATTTTTATACAAGCAGTTTATTCTGACAAAGCTGCATGCACTAGGGCATTAATTTTACTAAACCTAGCTGGGTCAGAGGCTATTGAAAGACAGCGTTCATTTGTGTATGCACCAGCAGTATATGAAGGAGAAGGGGAAAACCACCATATTGTTGTACAGGCTGAATCAAGGGAGGACCCAGAGCATTTGAAATGCAAATTCAGAATAATATGTAACCCACAGACAAATGTTACATTAGAGGGGCATTTGTTTTACACAGGAGATCAAATGCAAGGAGAAACTTTTGCAGCTTACATAACTGACCTGAAAGCCAAAGCTAAAATGTGTCGGTTTGGTCTTAAAAGATGAGCTGATAAATGACAGGCTTGTGTGTGGTATTAATAGTGCTGCAGTGAGAAAGATTTTGCTTCGTGGTAGTGATTTAGCACTGAGCAAAGCTATTGAGATTTGTCAAATCCATGAAGTTATAGAAAGGCACACAATTTTGCTTGCAAGTGATAAGAGCATGGCTTCAGCAGGCTCCAGAACAAATCTAGACAGCATGCAACGAGTGGCTAGCAGAAGCAGGCCTAAGCACATGGCAGCTGCAACCACTATGGGGTTTCCTGGGAGGAGTCATAGTTCTCCAACAAGTTCTAAGAAAAGGACATGCTCAGTGCAGTACAAGGGTGAGTCAGCAAAACCCAAATCCAGCTTTATTGTTAACTGCTGCAGTTGTGGTGCCAATCATAAGTCTAAAAGGGAAAATGCTTATTATTTGGTCAGCAGTAACATAAGTGTAAAAAATTGAACCATTTTCAAAAGTGTTGCAACTCAAGTAAACCTCACACAGTTATAAAGAAGGGTCACTTGAAAAAGCAAGTTGATCATAGAGAGAGCTGCGATTCTACTTTCTACGTAGATGGTTTATCAGTAATTGGTGAAAAGGTTGATGCAGAAAATTTGTTGACAAAGAATGAAATGTTTTGTACTGTCCAGATCAATGGTAAATCCACCGAGCTTAAAGTAGGCACTGGCTCAAAGTGTAATGTTTTATGTCAGCAGGCACATGTGGCTAGTGTAAAACTTGTTGCTTATGGAGGTGAAGAAATTCAAATTGAAGGCTCAGTAGTGCTTTCATATTATTTAGTTAGGAACTGTTGCAATTTGTTATTTTATGTAGTTCAGAGACCTGTGCAGTCATTGCTGGGTCTCAGAGACAGTTTGAGAATGAATTTGCTTTCTTTTACCAAAGATGTTCATCATATAAGCACATATTCTAGTTCCAGTTTTAATGAAGCTATTTTCCTCAGAGTATGCTGATGTTTTCTGTGACAAGTTGGCCAAACTTCCAGTTGTGTATTCCATGAAGTTAGACCCAGAGGTCAGTCCAGTAATCAGACCAGCAAGAAAAGCTCCAATAGCTATGCAGGATAAAGTCAAAGCTCAGTTGGATAAAATGGTGCAGCAAGGTGTAATTTGTCCAGTTACAGAACCACCTGAATGGGTATCATCCATGGTAGCAGCCCACAAAAAGGATCAGATGAAATCAAAATGTATTGACCCACGAGATTTGAACAAAGCATTAAAGAGACTGCATCATCCAATATGTACAGTCGAGAAAGTTGCAGCCCCAATAACAATTGCCACTGTTTTTTCTGTCTTGGATGCAAAAAGTTCATTTTGGCAAATGATGCTTGATCGCAAATCGTCATTAATGACAACTTTCAGTACCCCATTTGGCAGATACAGATTCCTTAGGATGTCATTTGGAATAAATTCTGCAAGCGAAGTCTTCCAGTGTGCAATGGAGGAAATATTTTCAGGTTATCTTTGTGCCATAAATAGTAAATGATTTATTGGTTGGAGGCAATGGTGAAGCAGAGCATGACAGAAACCTTAAGAAAGTTCTAGACAGAGCAAGTGAAGTGAACTTAAAGCTGAATCCTCTGAAGTGCAAATTCAGACTACTAGAAGTTACATATGTAGGTCATTTATTTGAGACCAAAGATTCAGTTATTTAAGCCTTCCCAGAGACAGTTGTTTACAGGTCATTTATTTACTAGCACTGGCTTGAGACCAGAAGCATCCAGGCAAGCAGCCATTCTTGAGATGCCAGCACCAGATAATGTTCAGCCTCTTCAATGTTTTCTTGGTATGGTCAACTATTTAGGCGAATTTATACCAGACTTCAGTGAGTTGACAGCACCTTTGAGAGAGCTTATGTGCAAAAATGTTATATGGTCTTGGTTGGAACAGCACCAGAAGGCATTTGAAGACCTTAAGCAGAAAATTGACACCCCACCTACTTTTAAGATACTATGATGTCAATAAATCAGTAACTCTTTCCTGTGATACTTCAGACCAGTAGCCTTTACATCTAGAACTCTTACTCAAACTGAAAAGCAATATGCTCAAATTGAGAAAGAACTTTTGGCAATAGTATTTGCATGTTCCAAGGTTCAAGATTATATTTATGGTCAAGATATTCAGACTGAAACTGATCACCAACCTCTAGTTACTATTCTAAGAAAGCCTATGCATTCAGCTCCAGCAAGATTACAAAGAACGATGTTCAAATTGCAAAAGTACAACTTCAAAATGGTCTGTATAAAAGAAAAACTTATTTATCTGGCTGATACCTTATCCAGATCACCTAGAAGTACGGAACACCTTAATGCAGATACTTTTGACTTTGATGTCATGAAAGTATGTAATTTTTCTACCACAGGACTTGATGAGCTGAGAGATCACTCAAACACTGATCCAATTTTGCAAAAGCTCAACCACTACATTAATGCTGGATGGCCGTCAAAGCAATCTAGTGTAACACATGAAGAGCAAACTTGTTTTCCTTACAGAGATGAGATATTGATGGAAGATGGCATTATTTTCAAAGGTCCCAAAATTGTTGTTCCTGCTTCCTTACAACATGAATATATCGAAATCTTGCATCATGGTCACCCAGGTTCAGAATCTACCAAAAGAAGGGTGAGAGAGCTAGTATTTTGGCATTCCCTAGCAAAAGACATTGATAAAGTACTTTATTCTTGTTCAGTATGGAATAATACTAAACCTCATTACCACTTTGGTTAAGTCAAGTTCCTGAACTACCTTGGTCAACAGTAGCCACTGATATATTCGATTGGAACGATCGGCATTACTTAGTGGTGGTAGGCTTTTATTCAAACTGGTTTGAGATTGATTTACTACCTAACCTAACGTTCACTGCTGGTATCACCAAGTTGAAACATCATTTCTCAGTCCATGGTAGTCCACACAAAGTTATTTCTGACAATGGTACTCAGTTTACTAGTCAGTTGTTTCAGAAATTTGCAAAAGAATGGGACTTTGTACATGGTATTAGTAGTCCAGAATATCCACGGTCAAATGGACTCGCTGAACGTGCAGTACAGAGTGCAAAGCAGTTACTTGAGAGGTCAAAGCATGATAATACCAATGTCTTTTTGAATTTACTTAATCTCAGAAACATACCCAATGATGATATACTTGGCTCGCCTGTTCAGAGACTTCTATCTAAGCAAACCAGAACAACACTGCCCATCAGTTCCAGTTTGTTGAGGCCTAAAGCTAAGAACAACAGGACAATTTGAGCACAATTATTCAGAAAGCATTCTTTCCAGAAGTCCAGCTAGGATAAATCAAGCAAATTTCTTCATCTATTGAAAGAAAGAGAGACAGTAAAGATACAAACGGCGAAAGGTTTCGACCAAATTGGTCAAGTGACAGGTATATGTACCAAGCCGAGATCCTACTTCATAGAATCTGAGGGTGTGGAGTACAGGAGAAATTGCAGACATTTTCTTCCTGTACCAGAATTGATGTTGCAGCATTGTTCCTGTGATACAGACTCTAGATCTCAGAGCAATCCAAACAATGTTCCTATTGCAGAACATGTCTTAACTTCTACTTCCATTCCTGATGATGTTCTTGATGTCCCTAAAATTGAACATTCAGCAGAAACAGTCCCAGTTGCTAGACCTGATTCTAATTTCTACGTCACACAATTTGGTCGTATTACCAGACCTAGTGTGAAATACACAGCAACCTGGACATAATTGTCTATATGTATTTAGTTATGTATAATTGCATGTCAATTAATGTCGTCAACATTGCATGACTTATTTCATAAAAAGAGGGAGGATGTAGAATAGTGTGTGTGTGTGTGTGTGTGTGTGTGTGTGTGTGTGTGTGTGTGTGTGTGTGTGTGTTGTACCTTTAAGAAGCATTTCAAGGTTCTATATAAATAGCCAGCATGTGCTAGCTACAGTGCCATTTTATGAGTGCAGCCAAAGAGTGAGCATGTATGAGTGTAATAGCTAGTTTGTTTATAAGTTTACTTAGGTTAAAGTTATTAAGCCTCAATCCCGATGTGTTTGTATATAATAAAGCTGCTTGAACAGAACCCACAAAGACTCATCTATTTTATTCTGACTAGATCAACAGCATGGCATTTCAGTTATCAAGAATTTGCTTTGCCTTTACCTGTTATAAAATCATATATATGGCTGTTACTTAATTATCCATATACTTTCTTCATTCTCCTCATCACTGAGATTTTATCTTGGGAATGTTGCTTAATGGGACTTTTTTGGAATACTTGACTCATTGCCTGCTTCCAGGTGATGGACATAGATGTCACTATGAATGTCAATCTACTGTACAGGAACAACTGTGCATAGTAGCGGTCAGGCGCCTGTGTATGCTTCTGTTTCTTGCTATTCTTTTACAAATGTCTGGTCCCCAGCCATGGATGGGAATATTTTTTTGCTCTTAGCAGCATTTAGTTCTGGGCTAGTCATGCGTCTGAGATCTCCACTTGCACAAACACTAGCGATGTATTTCTCATCAAGTATTGGCACTAATGGTATGGCCACATATACTTTGGATGACATCCCAGCATGCTGTAGCACTTCCAATTTACTTTCTGTCCTACTGTTCTGTTCTACCTTCGTGGAATTTTTGGATTGACTTTGTTTCTGTTTCACTTCCTGTATTTGTGCCCTTTGGATTCCTTGTGTCCTTGCCGAAAATTTGTTTGGCATTTTTTCAGTAATTATGACAGCTTTTCATGTCTTTGAAATGTAAGTATGCTGTACATTAACATTCATGCATTTGAAATAAAAGTATGTTCCATTCTAACACACACAACATACAAGTTCTACTCCTAATTCAGAACTCTCATTTACCCTGTACCTTTCTACATAGCCAGAAAATTAAATAACATGAGACACTGACCAAAGTTTGTATTCAGGAATTGAAATTTGCTTGGTTATGAAGCTACACAAGAAGTAAATTGTGTCTTTGCTTAAAAACATTGCTTTGTTTTATTTAAGTTGCTACAAACAGCAGGAAATGCTTCAACAAAATTGTACTCACTAATAAAAAAGTACTCCACTATGTTTTTACCCATCTTATAAACATCTGATTCTACTTCAAAACACTTTTCAGTATTTCATTTGTTTAAGCAGCCATAGCTCATTCACAATATTTCTGCAAAAAAATTATTCAATAAAATGCGAAAGATGATTTGCTTTCATTCCATATGTAAATCTACCAGAATTCACTCTGTTCATTCATTTTAGCTTTCAGACATTAAAGTGCTCCTGTACAGCACCAGTATTGTTGTTGATGTCCTTCCTCATACTGTTATAAAATTCTACATTTATATATTCCTTTTTTTGTTATACATTCCATATAAACATGCTTGTCTTTAATGAATATGAGTTTGCTGTATGTTCCTCGTTGCAAAGTTTGGTACTTGCTAATGCCTAATTCTTAAAGTACTAATAGCTGCAGTGTTTGAATTAATTACTTTCCTTAAGTTCACACTTCTGTGATTTATTTCAATTTACTGTGCACAACTTTTCACAGTATTTAACTGTTAACAAATCCCTCCATTGTTCCATCAAGAAGTCTGCATATACTGTCTTCCAGAATTGTACTGTATGCCCAATTAAAGTCAATCTTTTATCTTACAAAAATCACACTGTCTTAGTTATTTCACAAAATAAATGTCTCCAATGGTTCTTTTTTATGCATAGTCTCCCACCCATTTTGTCTGATATTCTACTCAAATAACTGCTTGGTCTTCCACATTGCTGAAGAGGTAGTTTATTTTTGTCTGCTGTATCACAATGTCTTTTCCCTTTCTTCTTTTTAGCTCTGTTGTTTTCTTGAAAGGTGATGGCCTTTTTATCATTTGCTTCATATTTGCAGTAAGCATGCTTCAGTGTATAACATCAGTAAATATGCAGAGTCAGTGCTGTCCTTAACACATCTTTACTTGTTTACACATCTAATTAACATAAATGTTGCAGATGCACAGACGTGCGTAGTCAGTCTCATGTTATCGTCATCCAACAAAGTTCAGTGGCAATACTGAGACTGCTTACTTAATCTTTGGGTTCCCTTTAACAGGGGTGCTGCATACTGTATATGGACCACAGTGTAGGCTTGTTTTAGCCTGACTGCATAACTACACAATGGTTAGTTTCCCCTTGCCTCTAGGAGGTCCAGGGATGTTACAAGTCAAGCACGTTATAAGGTTAAGACATGACACCTGGAGGAACTGAAAGCGAAGTGGTGACCTCATCAGTTTCCTAGCACATTTGAAACCCTAAACTGTGATATTTAGAGCACTGAAAAATACATTTTCAGTAATCAGGTAAAACACAAATCCCCAAAACAAACGTTTTGTGCTTACCATTACAATACCTCTGGACGTGTGAGTCTGCCATTTGTAAGTCCAGCAGGTGTTAGGACTGCCCAGCAAGTAAATCTTTTCTAGGCTGCAAAGAACCCTCCCTGTGCCATAATGCACCATGATGCCTAGCTGTGTGAAACAGCAGGTAATAGAAAACTAAGAGTAGAAACTTACTTTGTCAGACTTGGGAAAGGTGGAGAAGTATGTTAGAGAGGGGAGCCTGTTAACCATTTAATGGTAAGTTTATGAGTGCCAGTTTATTGAGTCAGTATCAGTGAATGCTAATTACAGTGATCATAAAAAAATCTCCCTTTTCTAGCCGAGTACTTATATTATGTTGCAGGTGTGGAGGGTTCCCTTCTCGCATTGCTGAAAGTGCTATTCAGTGTCTTAGATTCAATGAAGCAGCACTCACAGAATCTTCTGTCAGTACGGTGACATGAATCTATTACACAGGAGGGACCTACCCATCTGGATCTGTAGTTATGATTAGCACATAACTTTCATATTCCTTAAGAGGAGGTCCATCCCCTGTAAGAGCAGGATGAAAGCCTAAACTAATCAAATTTCCATGTCTACAATAATATTTATTGTGTTGACTCATTTCAGTATGCCTTTGAAGTGTTTTTTGTTGCATTTTTAGTTTTCTTCATAGATTTAAAGATGGTTTCTTTTGTAATATTTAAAAATTCTTGTGATGTACAAACAATTGCATGGCACCTAGTGAAACCATAGGTGATGTTAAAGTAAACTGTCATTGATATTTTCACTATAAGTTGTACATCTTGAGACATACTCAATCATATTTATATTGTCAATTACACAAAAGTGTAATTTTTCATATTGTTATAAAGATCTCAGTAAAGAAGCACCCAGGAAGGAATTTCTCGCTGTCATGTGAAATGCACAAGTCTGGCTGAAGAAAAATATTCTGGCATTATATTCTCAGTTGTATAGTTTCCATGAAAAGTTGTTTCTTAAACTTCAAAGAAAACTATAATTCTGGGTTTATGTGTCTATGTTTTGGAAGAAAGGTGTGGGTCTTCTCTGTTTGTACTGGGTTTTTACAGAGTGGGGTGTTAGGCAAAGGAAAGGATTAAAAAGGAGGTTTGTGTGGAAGGAAATATTGTATCATCTGGTCATTAGTGTCCCTATCCACCTGTCCTTTGAGACAAATTTCCAGGAAGACATTTGGAATAACAGACACCCCCAACTGCCTCCAGAGAGGAATAGTTTAGCAAGGACTCAGGGTTGCTGTTGATGACCATCTGTGGATAGCCTTTGGCTACCTACAGGATGGGATTGTAATCTGGCTGGAAGTTTCTGATAGACAGGATTTTTCCTAGATTTCTACTTTTTCTTTTGCTGTGGAGCCATTCCTAAACTGCATTCAGTGTTGACTCCTTAGTCCTTTCTGTATTTGAAAAGGAGCTTTAAGGTGGTTGAAACATTATACGCTCGGGGCTGAGGAGCTTTCCCCTTCTTCTCCATATGTCCTAGAAGTACCTTTGTTTCTAGTTTAAAGATGCATTGGACATTGAATGGCAAAGGTCGCTTTAGGCCATGGAGCAGACCTCTCCAGTTAAAAAGCAAACACCCAAACAGTAGTAAAGCAGGGAGATGAAATTATTCCAAAAAGGGAAAAAGGAAACCTACTTTGCTTACTTTTTTATTACTATTATGGCAGGACATAGCAAGGGTGAGCATAGTCTCAGAAAG